>NC_072782.1:19298189-19598189 GCF_022539595.1 Amphiprion ocellaris | reverse complement strand
TAGTCAGAATTTTTACCACTAAAAGCACTTTCCAATAAAAATAAGTTTTGCAAAACAGTTTATTAAAGGCTATTTACCTAAAATTACTTTTTCGCCTACCTTTCCTATCGAGGCTGCGCATGGATGTTTCAGGGTGATATATACATGGACAGAATTGTTGGTACCCCTCGGTTAATGAAACAAAATCCCACAATGGTCACAGAAATAATTTGAATCTGACAAAAGTAATAATAAATTAAAATTCTATGAAAATTAGCCAAGGAAAATTAGGCATTGCTTTTCAACCGTGGTTCAACAGAATTATTTTAAAAAATAAACTCATGAAACAGGCCTGGACAAAAATGATGGTACCCCTAGAAAAGACTGAAAATAATGTGACCATAGGGACATGTTCAATCAAGGTGTGTCCTCTAATTAGCATCACAGGTGTCTACAAACTTGTAATCAGTCAGTCGGCCTATTTATAGGGTTACAGTAGTCACTGTGTTGTTTGGTGATATGGTGTGTACCACACTAAACATGGACCAGAGGAAGTGAAGGATGGAGTTGTCTCAGGAGATTAGAAAGAAAATTACAGACAAGCATGTTAAAGGTAAAGGCTATAAGACCATCTCCAAGCAGCTTGATGTTCCTGTGACTACAGTTGCACATATTATTCAGAAATTTAAGATCCATGGGACTGTAGCCAACCTCCCTGGACGTGGCTGCAGGAGGAAAATTGATGACAAATGGAAGAGACGGATAATAGGAATGGTAACAAAAGAGCCCAGAACAACCTCTAAAGACATTAAAGGTGAACTCCAAGGTAAAAGTACATCAGTGTCAGATCAGACCATCTGTCATTGTTTGAGCCAAAGTGGACTTCATGGGAGACGACCAAGGAGGACACCATTGTTGAAAACAAATCATAAAAAAGCCAGACGGGAATTTGCCAAACTGCATGTTGACAAGCCACAAAGCTTCTGGGAGAATGTCCTATGGACAGACAAGACAAAACTGGAACTTTTTGGCACATCAGCTCTATGTTCACAGATGCAGAAATGAAGCATATGAAGAAAAGAACACTGTCCCTACTGTGAAACATGGAGGAGGCTCTGTTATGTTCTGGCGATGCTTTGCTGCATCTGGTACAGGGTGTCTGGAATCTGTGCAGGTACAATGAAATCTCATGACTATCAAGGTATTCTAGAGAGAAATGTGCTGCCCAGTGTCAGAAAGCTTGGTCTCAGTCGCAGGTCATGGGTCTTGCAACAGGATAATGACCCAAAACACACAGCTAAAAACAGCCAAGAATGGCTAAGAGGAAAACATTGGACTATTCTGAAGTGACCTTCTATGAGCCCTGATCTAAATCCTATTGAACATCTGTGGAAGAAGCTGAAACATGCCGTCTGGAGAAGGAACCCTTCAAACCTGAGACAACTGGAGCAGCTGCTCATGAGGAGTGGACCAGAATACCTGCTGAGAGGTGCAGAAGTCTCATTGACAGTTACACAAATGGTTTGATTTCAGTGATTCCCTCAAAAGGTTGTGCAACAAAATGTTAAGTTAAGGGTACCATCATTTTTGTCCAGGCCTGTTTCATGAGTTTATTTTTAAAAATGATTCTTTTAAACCACAGTTCAAAAGCAGTGTCTGATTTTCATTGGTTAATTTTCATAGAATTTTAATTTATTTTTACTTTTGTCAGGTTCAAATTATTTCTGTGACCGTTGTGGGTTTTTCTTTCGTTAACCGAGGGGTACCAACTATTTTGTCCACGTGTGTATCTTTCAGATTTTACTGCACTCATCTGTACTGCCTCCTCTTTAATACATTTTTTGATTGTTAAACTATTGTACTGTATGTCACAGTAAATTTATGTAGTCACATTTTCTGGAAAAAATGAAATCTTCAATTACGCGTAGCTGTCGTTAGAACACCAAACATAATAATAATAAATTAGCATAATATATGCCAGTAATTGTAAAGTACAGAATACTAACAACTTTTTGGCACTCATATTTCATTAGGTGTAAGGCATATACATGATGCAAGTTGGAAAGTTTTAAGCTAAATAATTACAGATAACAACACTCAACCAACTGAATAAACTAAATTTGCTAATATGTGACTTGCATAAATACCTAAATAGCATCAGTTAAATTAGCCAAATATTTTCTACTAATCATAAACTGCATGAGCTTACCACTCCTAAACACACACATTTTAACATGTATATGAAAAATAATGTAATTTGGGAAGTTATTGGTAAACTTTTTGGTTAAATTAGATTTCACACAAGTAACACACCATTGTTATTTAACTAAAACAAATGCTACTAACTAAAGTTAGCTTAAAGATTTTAGCTTACATTTCACAAGGCTAACACAATATAGCTCAATTCACAAAATTTGTTTAATCTCATTAGAATAGTGAAATGACTGTAAAGTAAGAAATTATATTTGAATAAAATTTCATACATGACACAATATCCCTCCAGTTGCAGCTGTGGCTGCCGCTGCTAAAATCCCAACTGCAGCTCCTTTAAATTATGTTTTTTTGGTTTGTTTTTTAATCGTAGCAAATACACCACCGCCGCATGTCTCCGCCTTCACAGCAGTCCTGCACTGTGTCGGGTACTCGCGAGTACTAAGGAAAACTACAGATAACTACCTTGTTCTCAGTATCTACTCTTTGTGTGTGTGTGTGTGTGTGTGTGTGTGTGTGTGTGTGTGTGTGTGCTGGTGTGGTGGGGTTGTGGGGTGGGGTTGTGGGGTGGGGTTGTGGGGTGGGGGCGTGTTCAGGATGGGGCGGCTCCCCGAAGAGCCGCCGCCGCTGCTGGAAAAAATCCTAGAGGAAACACTGAGTAGTAGCATTGGGGTTAGCATCAGATATTTTACGCTAATGCTAATTTGTATGCATGCTACTATCCCAGAGCCACATCATTAGTACATAACAAAGTAATACCAACTTTAAGAATTATTATTCTAAACACTTACTTATAATATCCTAAGATGTCAACCTTTTTGTTTAATGGTGCAACCTAAGTTATAACGTAAAGAGTTTTGAATTAGCTAGTACTTGAAACGTGGGAAAGACAGATGCTGCCCAGTCCTGAGACAGACCAGACGTGTACGAGAGGTGGACATTTGTTAGGGCTGAACTGTATACAAATCATATTGCAACTGCGATATGAGTCACGATTTTAGTGGGAGTTATGAGTTTTATTTTATTTTTACACCAAAATATAATGTGATTGTGATGCAGTCTGAACAATACAAACATGTTTCCTTACATCTGGAGAATATGATTTGTACGTCATCACATCTCTGTAGCATCACAACGCTTTATTTATAATTACATATTACATCTGCAGTTTGGATATTTATCTTGGCCATATTGCAATTTCAATTAATTGTTCAGCTCTATTTTCAGTATAATATGTGAATGACTTCAAAGATTGGTTTAGTTTGCTCAATTTTTAGGATGTCCACCTCCTTACTGTGGAGATGACTGGAGGTTTTACTCTTAAAAAGCTGTAAAACACATTATCATCTCATTTTGGCAGATTATTGAACAATCATCTGAACTTTTTCCAGTTGTCTTTGAGTATAAGTCTCTCTTACTTTAGAATGTTTGTGGGAACTTTTTAAATGGTCATTTCCAGAAACCAAAATGAACATCAGTTAACTTCCATGATTTGAAGGCAGAAATCTCAGAGTAGATATCCCTAAAACCTAGGCACATAATCTTAAACCTACTTGCTTGGCTAGAAACCATTACAGGTAACTGAGCATATGTATATATAGTACTATGTATATATGTAAAGTAATTAGGGTGAAGCAGCTGTTAAGTTTTCTCTGACTTTTTGCATCCAGTCTTATATTCTCCTCTTGTATTCTGGGCCTGAGCTGAAATCTGCTCGATCGTAAAGTCTAGCACTACATTATTGTTGTCACCAGGCCCACTTTTCCTTTCGAGGGATGGGAAGCATTCCACCGCATGTTGCAGCTGCCGCAGCTGGAAAGAACACAGTGTTATAGTAAATAGTCATAGTAATATTTTGCCTGGAGAGAATCCTCTGACTCAGGGAGAAGCAATGGAGGCAGAGATTGAAATGAGATATGTCTGTGTTTGTTTATTGGCAGTCATCTTTGGTGTGATTTGAGTCTCTGGCACCCTGTCAAATAGAAACAATCAGTTTTCTTTTTAGCAAGTGTCTGCCCTCATGCATGGAACAAGAAGAGCATCCACACGAACATCATCTCAACCTAACACAAACAAGCATTTTCACTGTTTTAGCTACTAGAATACAAAACTGCTGTGTGCGTGCATGTCTTTTCTTTTCTTTGAGTTTTTAGCGAGCCACATATTTCTATTTGACAAAACAGACTAAACATAATCCAAAGCCTGGATGTATGACCCACAGCTCACTCCAGATTTTTCTCTTCCTCTCTCTGCACTATCATTTTATTGGTTCCTCGTTGGACTCGCTCCGAGCAGCGACATACAGAACAGTGGAGCTCAGAGCCATATAATCAGGGAGTGTTTCTGGGCCCACAGCCTGCCTCCTTTGCCTCCCGGTAAAATGTCTCTGCTTGTGCTTCAACACTCCCTTTGATGAGGAGGCGTTGATGTGTAATATCAACATTAATTACATGTCATCTGAGATCTCTGACAAGCTTCCTACAATGGTAGTTTGGTGGTAAAATTAAATGAGTCAAACAACACCAGCCAAGGTCTTGGAGGGGGGTGACTTTAATTGTTCAATCTTGGCATCTCTAACTCTGCCATTAGCCAAGTGCAGAAAGGTTCCTTTGTGTAAGAAACAATCCTATTGTAGGTTTGTTTTTTTGACAGCTCAGGTCGGGGGACGTGTCTGGACAATGAACCTCTGAAACGAGACTTCCTGTACCCAACAGTGGCCCCGGGGCAGGTGTACGATGCAGATGAGCAGTGCCGCTTCCAGTACGGAGCCTCCTCACGCCAGTGCAAGTATGGGGTAAGAAACCAGCAACTCTCACGCCGCTCTGCTGCTCACGTTTCTCTTCTTCACACTGACCCTCTGTTTTATATATGACCAGCTCATTAAGGTACAGTTTTCTAGTTCATGGTGGTACACTTTCAGACAGGAACATGATGAAGACAAAAACTTCACGTGGGTATGAAGTTTGCATAGCACTACATACACGGACTCTTGATCCTAGAATCACAGTGGTAACGGAAATGTCATCATGTTCTGACATTAAAATATAATAATGAATGGGTTAAAGTTTATAGAATTGTATCAAGTTGGGAGCTGAGGAATGACTGGAATGATTGTGTAAATTGTTCCAAAATACCAATTTTTACAAAGTGTCCCATTTTACCAATACTTACTAAAGTCAAAAACATTTCACAGTAGCCAGGGCTGGACTTTACTATGTTGTTTTGTTAATGCTTTGTTAATATGTTGTTTCCACATAAATAGATCTGAATTTTTGCATTAATATTCCTCCATAGAAACAGTGCTACAGTCAGTGTCAGGATTCCCAAAACCCATCAAAAGTAAAAGTCCATAAATCTGTTTTAAAAAACCTCAGAGCTGAAACTAATGAGAATGATTCAGTCATTTGAGAGGAAATTTGTTAAAAGTTATGTGCTTTTTTTTCCAATTTTAATTTCCATGTGGATTAATTTTATATCTCTGTCTTGTGTCATAGGAAGCTGCAGCACCTTTGGGTTTTGGACTGTTGATTATTTATTTGTTATTTGTTTGTCATTTTCCCATTTCAGACACCAAATAATTACAATTAATAATAATTACAATTATGAAAATAATAGTCAGGTCATCAATACTATAGAAAAGTGTCTTAGTTTTAGCCCTAGAAATGACAAAAAACAATGTATATATATATATATATATATATATATATATATATATATATATATATATATATATATATATATATATATATAGATATATATATATCGATATATATATAGATATAGATATATCCTTCTAATCCTTAGGACTTTTGACAAAACTTTTTTCAGTTCTGTCTCAAAAATTCTGAGGCTTTTTTCAGCGGCAGGTTGTGCTTACACAGTGCAGAGAGGAGACCAAGGTAGGTAATGTAGGTGGTAAAATATCGATAGTATGTAGAGCCATCATTTTCTTTCAGTGTTGGTAACACCCATGTCTGCTTGGAAAATATTGTACATGTTAAATTGCATCTTTTAAATTTTTGTAAAACAAATAATCAAAGAAATTCAGAGTGATTTTTTGAGATAATAACTGTATCATACAGCACACAAGACATTTCTGAGTTGCCTCTCCTTCTAGCCATAGTTGTGTTGTTTCCATACAGGTGCAGGACTTTATATTGCAGTGAAAAATGAGCCCACAGTGAGTGAAAATGTGACAGTAGCAAAATACGCCCCAAAACTGCTTGGAGTTCAGAGGGTTAAACTAAAGTGTTAATGTAGATTTACAGTTTGTTGAAGCCTCGCAGGGATAATAACAGATTCCTTCAAATGTATATTTCCTAGTACACATTAAAAAGGGGGTTAACAGGAGAGTAAGATAATTGTTTCATTATTGTCTGACAGCTAGAGCTGGTTAAGAGGTGTCTGTCCACACGTTGCCTTATTCTTCTGTTTCATCGGGAAACTTCCCAGACAAAGAGATGAAGGACTGAAGTCAACACTCCACTCATCTGTGTTTTTCTCAGTCTGTGATGATAATGATTCAGCCCCTCTGCCCGACTAATGAGAAAGCCTCAGTACATGAGGTGACACAGGATGGGAAAGATGGGAACAACTGCACTATAAAATGAGCGGTTTAAAGAGCTTTCAAAGATATAATGAACAATAATATGATATTGCTTTGCGTTACATAAACATTTGGATGATGAGGCCAAAACAAGGGGACCGAGATTACCTGAGATCATAGAGTTATTTCATTTCATTGAAAGAAATATCTGACAGCAGATTACAACAGGCCCTGAATCAAGCCCTGTTATTTTGGCTCCTAAGCTCATAATTGTGGTTTTAGATCAGCATGAAAGACACTCATTTATGAGCGGATGGGATTCCAGCGCTGATTCAACACAGCTCGATTGGAGTTTTTCATATGACAATCAGATCTATTTCATACAGCCATCTGTGAAAGAGATGCCCCCTGTGACAGGACAGATGCAACCACAGAGGAGAATAAAAGCTCTAATAACTGGAAGAATCTGGTTTCTGAAGCTCAGCTACTGAACTTTTCCACATTTGGAGGAATATTTTCTTATTTTTCAGTGCTGCAAAAGAATACAGAAGAGCACTGATAAGAAAGGGAGGGAAGTTTAGCCACAGCATATCAAAGTTTATCTGTAATATATCTATAATTAATATCAGAGTCATTTTGCAGTTGTGATATTACTCCAGTGAAAGATGTTGCCTAAGAAACCATTCCTCTGGCTCAGACTGTGAGATAACAGGATGATTTGTAAGTTTTGCAGCCACAGAAAATGTTCAATTCTGGCCGCAATTTCATTTATCTCCAGGACAGGTTTGAAAGTTACCCCGACACATGACCTGGTGTGAATAGCGCCAGAGTGGACCCTCAGACTGGGAGCTGTGGTTCTTACATGATAACTGGAATGAAAATAACCAAAAAAAAAAAACCCAAAAATTTCATCTGCACAAACTGAGGTTCATTGGTCAGACTTTCTTACTACACATTACTACTCTCCTACTACTACTAAGTAGTTCAAAATACTTTTGGATGACTTGTGACTTATGGCCTTTGTACCATCTGGTGCAAATCACTTCCCCCAAATATTTTTTTGACTGAGTTTCACAACGGACAAGATTTCAGATTATCAACAAAAACAAATGACATCTCAGCTCATTGCAAAAATATTCTTAGCCATGATAGTGATGTGGCAATAGGGATGAAAGTTGGTCGATTCATTCACTGCTTTGGTCCTGACCAGAGCTGAACAATGAATTTATTTAAAATCATAATGACACTTTGAAACAATGCAGTTAGCAAAAAATGCAGCTTAAATCTATAAGGTGTGGCTATTCAATGACACCAATGCTGCAATTCAGTTTTATTTACTTTGAGCAGAATACGTGGTTTAGGTTGCTTGCTGTAGTTTGACATAAACCTAGTTTCAGTATTTTTCAACAGCACCTTGTGCATTTTGCAACATGTCTGACCCAGAGTTCAAACTATCATTTTCATGGTTCCGACTCAGGCTTTAATTCTGATGTACAGTTGATATTAAGCGGAAGTTTGATTTAAAAAGTTTTCGGAAATCTAATCACAATGTCTGGCAGGAAAATTGCAGTTAGACATTTTCCCCAAATCATTCAGCCCTAATCCCAACTAAAAATATCTATATAATTATTAAAATACTGATAGCAAGACAAATATTGTTTTGCTTCTCCTTGTAATTCTGACGCTTATTGGTATTACTAGAAGTACACATAATTTATAATAGCTTGTCTTCCCACGTACTGTTCCAGCTCCACAAAACAACTTATCACCCATTTTTGAAGGGATTGTTAAATAGTAATTTCAGCTTTTCACAAGTTTCCACGCAGATTTCAAACTTTGCAATGGCCCTTGAGCTGATCATGTATGACAAGTCATCAAGTCATTCATCGAAATCCCTTTAATCTGTACGTCTCATTTCATAATTTGCCACAAAAAAGTGTTTGCCTTTACCATTTTCAATAAAAAGCAACAAAAAACATGACTGACGCAACTGTAACCAACAGTCCTGTGGCGAATATTCTGGGACGTTTCAGTTGAACTGCTGGCCGTTTTTACACAGATCAGCCAGGAGACAAATAAAAACAGCAAAAATTGCGATTAGATATTTTCCCCAAACTGTTCAGCTCTAGTCCTGACTGAAATATCTAAACAGCTGCTATTAAATGGATTGCAATGAAACTGACATTCATCATCCCCAGAGGATAAATTCTAATACCGCCCTAATGTTGTTGTGCAGAGCTTGTTAGCATATTAGCATCTCCAACTACCATCTCACAGAGCTGCTAGAATGGCTACAGAATTTGTTTATTTTTGTACAGTTTTCTCCATTTGATGTATTATTTCATCATATTTCTAGCATTAAGAGCCTTGTATAATCTATTACGTCTGTCTGGAGATCAGTTTTTATCACAGAGTTGGTTTTTGGTCGCCTGAGTTTACACTGATAAAAGAGAATCTCTGGTGTTCTGTATCTGTATGTCATTCATACATATAGTATGTAAACAAAGAGTTTATTAGCTACACCTAGCTAAAAAATAATGCAATCTAATACAAGAGTATTACAATAAATCCCCCCTTCATGGAGGTTTTAACATAATGCAGAGAGGTGATAATTCAAGTTTACAGTCATTTCAGATGCTGCAGTAGGAGGCTGCGCTCTTGAATTATATGATATTATTATAAACATTACATTTACATCAGTGAGAGTAGGCAAAATAACAGAAACAACTGTGATGATTGGATGGTGTTGAGGCTGTGTTTAGGTAACTGGACAAAATTCAATGAATTCAAACAATTTAAGAAGAAAAAATAAATGGCTCTTCAGTTCAACAGCTCTAAAGTATATGTTACTTTGTATTTTGGGGTCACTGCCAAAATGAGGTTGAGAACCACTGATGTAGAGCAATACAGCAGCGATATTTCTCTGACTATAACCCCCAAAGTCTACAGAGGGTTGAGCTAAATGCAAAGATTTTAAAGATCATTGAACCGTGGGGGTGTCGCAGACTTTAAATCACAGCATGAGACTGTGTCAGAGGTGGGAAAACTAATACAGATGTCAGGGGAGGAAGTTGGGGTCATTTATAGCAAAACTTGGTCACAATGATGCATCTCTCTTCTCAGTTAGACTGAAGTCCACAACACAGAGGGGCATAGGAGTATTTTTTAAACCTGGAAGTTGTAGGTATGAAAAACAAACAAGCTTTGATGGCTATATTAGCGAGGCCCTTATTGAGCGCCTCTGCCTTTTTATCGCCTGCTGGTTCTCTCTTAGCATAAATCTATCAGACCCATATCCTTGTCCGTTAAGGCCCGAGCCACTGACCTTTTACCATGGCCGACATAGTGAATGGAGCAGCAGGGCAGCTTATTGAAACCAGCTGGCAGAGGGGAGTCGCTGCAACCAGAGTGGCAGTTTGCTGCTTTATTTAATCTGGATAGGCTCAGGGAGCTGCAGGGCCATGGCATATTTACTGACCCCGGGGGTCAGTATCTATGCGTGGGATCATAACTCTTTTTCATGGGCCTGCTCTTCTGCTGTACACAATTGTCCTGTAAAAGCCTTTGAAGTCAAGACTCGAGGAGCCCCGCTTTGGTTTAATGGGAAATCTAATGCAAGGTTATGCAGCGCTGTCCTTGTAGCATGTGTTCACTTTATACTATGATCTATCTGGGAGCAACTTAGAGCTCTCCTCCTTCTCTTTTAGTGATCTAAATGAATTCTCCTTGTGCTGCAGACTGAGGAGAGATGATGTTTACTCAGTCCACTCAGTAATACTAAAGATATTTGTTAGGCCTACAAGTCGTCTTTATCTAAGACTTGGGAGGCCTATTGCTCACTCTTGATTTCCCCTAAGAAGCCAGAATGGGATTTCTTGAACTGATGTCACAGTCCCGTGTGGTCCTGAGGTGAACGTGAGCAAATGTTAGTCATGGTGTTGATCCAGCTGACTCTTCATTTCTCATAAGAGAACATTAAGAGCACCCGGCGACCCTTAGCGTATTGCTCAAGATGCACTGTGATCCAAAGCATATGGGCTCTTGAAGTTAGAAGTAGTTTTGATGTGGTCTCATCAACTCCTCTCCTCCTCTGATTTGATCTGGAATCATGTAGATTTATAGTTGAATTTCTGTGCTGTTTGTGTTCTTTTTTACTCTTCTCACAGCTGTCAGACTGCAGAAGAAAAACACTAAGACAAAAGCCACCAGAGGCCTCTGATAAATCATTTACACCCTTATTTAACACCCGCCCCCCCCCCAGTCTTCTGAATTGATTTATTCTGATCAACTTGCTTTTGCCTTCTTTCCTAGGAAGTGTGTAGAGAGCTCTGGTGCCTTAGCAAAAGCAACCGCTGTGTAACTAACAGTATCCCTGCTGCAGAGGGGACTCTGTGCCAGACAGGCAGCATCGAGAAGGGGGTAAGTCTTTTCAAATTGAAATTTGAAACAATACAGTTATCAAATTGCACAGGCTACTGTTTAGGATATACTTTACGTCAGGTCAAGAGTCTGACCCAAAATTTAAGCTGTCGTGTCAGTGGTTTGACAGTCCTCTTGTGGGACAGTCACGCTTTTGATTGTGTCTTGTTATAATGCTCCATCACATATTTTACATCTATTGCAAAGCTAATACTAAATGGAAGCTTAAAGTTTTCTAACGCAAATCAAACTGCAAATGGATACTTTCCCCAAGTTGTTCAGCCCTAAAAAAAGTTATAGTTTTTTGCAATTTGGATGGATCAGTCCTTTAATGACTGCATATAAACTAAATGAAGTACCTGGTGATGTGAAATCTGTGCAGCAATCAACTAGTGGTACCTCACTGCCTTCACTTATACGCTGAACCCTGAGTGTGCACTCATGCACACACACACACACACACACACACACACACACACACACACACACACGCACACACACACATACTTGCATGCAGGCCAGCCTTTAGGTCATCGTCCCGCTGTTGATGCCAGCCAGGTTAGGGGAGACGGTTTTAACACGGATTACGGCAGACATTGTCACCGGATGGTCCGAGGTCTAAAAGGGAAGAATAGGAGAGTGTCACGAGCTGTCACCCGTCATTACCATTAGCTCAGTGGAGCCTTTGAGGACCGGGGCCCGCGGACAGGGTCCTGGACAACACAGGGGGCCCCAGGTTGAGCCTGGGGGGCTTTGGAACAGCTTTTGGAGCAGCTTTAGGAGAGCCAGTGGCATACCCTGTCTGCCGCTGCCGGGGGCAGCTTCAAAGGAATATGAATGTCAGCCATTTCTCACCCAGCGTGTAATGGAGAGAGGCCCTTCCAACAGGAGCAGGGAGGGACTGGGGGAGGGGGCAAAGGGAGACAAACTGACCAACAAAGAGGAGGTTTTGTGTTCTTACTGGGAGTTCAAATGGACACACTGACGGACAATATACTCCAAGATTTTGTGTCCTGATCCCCCTCTCCCTCTGCTAATCTTGTTTAGACAACATCTCAGGACGTGAATGAGTAACTCCGATAAAGAGGACAGTGGCCCAACGTAGCCTTCACCTTGACTGTCCTGGTCTCTTCGGGTTATTAACCTACTGACACAGTTGGAGATCTCTGATCCCCTCTCCCCTGTGCAACTCTGAACAGCTTAACACGAGGCTTAAAACACTCCCGAAACACACTTTAGTGCTTTCTTTCCCTCACCTGCCCCTGAAACCACCTCATAGTGCAAACATTAAATACATATGTAAAACCATTCAGAATCAATATGAGAAGTTATTCCATTATTTCAGATTTTACAGCACCAGTAATCATAAAAAGGTGCACAATAAAAAAAAAAAACTAATTCAAAGATTGATGAGTCACAAGTGCCTCAGCTGTGACCAACAGTTACCCTGATAAAAATTCTTGAACTTTTTTGGCTGAACTGTAGGCTGTGTTTGCACAGGGCAGAAAGGAAACAAGTATGAAATAAAAAAAAAAATACAAGTATTAAAATATTGATAATATGTAGAGTCACAATTATTTTTTTCAACATTGTCGACACCTGTAGGCATTTGGAAATTTTTTTAGTAAAATAAGTAATCAGACAAATGTAACTTTATTTTTTGTTTGTCCATAGAGGTCCCACTATTTGTACTGCAGTGAAAAATGAGTCCACAGTGAGTAAAAATGTGACAGGAGCAACAAAAGCCCAGAAATTTCTTGGAGTTCAGACAGTTACCAAACATCATGATTTCTCATTATAGTCTTTCTGGACACTGTCCGTGAGTTTAGAATTTCCAGCATATTAGCATCAAGCATCTTAGAAATGTAAATGTGTGAACCAGTAACTGTGTAACTATTTATTCAGTGACAAAATGGACATGACCTAAATTGTGTTACATAAACAGTAACAAAAAAATCAACAAAGGGGAAACCAGGACAGCAACAACAAAATAGAAAATGACAGGTAGCAAGGGAAAAATAACAGGACTAATGCAGAAATAAAATTATAGGGTGAGTAATAGTGTAATCACAAGCTAGTGTGTGCGTTTTTAAAGAAACACAGCAGGAGGGACAGGGAATATGTTATTGTAGGAAAACTTCATCAGTCAGCTTCTGTATAGTCTGCACTTCACTATTTACAGATGCAAGTAAATATATGCAAGCTCACATCTGTTAGAAAACTGTAAAACTGACACTTAGGCATTCTCTGTTGTAATAAGTTGTGTGTTATTGTGAGTTTCTGTGACCGAAGACGCGTTAATGTGTCTCAGTGTTTCTGGAATGACCAAAGTTTCCCCATCTCTCTGTGCGTGTCCGGACAGTGGTGCTACCAGGGGGAGTGTGTGGTGTTCGGTACCTGGCCTCAGAGCGTGGACGGAGGCTGGGGGCCGTGGTCGCTGTGGGGGGAGTGCAGCAGGACCTGTGGGGGAGGTGTATCTTCCTCCATGAGGCACTGTGACAGCCCAGCGTAAGTAGGCAAAGTAAGCCACAGCAAGCTGAACACACACATCCAGGTCCTGCCTACAGGTGTGTGTGTGTGTGTGTGTGTGTGTGTGTGTGTGTGTGTGTGTGTGTGTGTGTGTGTGTGTGTGTGTGTGCGCGCGTGTGTGTGTGTGTGTGTGTGTGTTACATCCTTGTGGGAGCAGAGTGCAGTAATTAGATTGTGTCAGAAGCAGCTGTTAAATATTTCCACTACTAAATGCCTCCTTGGGAAAAAGAAACTCTTACGGTTAACTTTTAAGTTTCTCTGATATTTTTTGTTGTTGCAGGACATAATGAAGCATTTACATTAACTTATGAACAAAATGCCAAAGTGTGGTCCAAGTTTCGATGCCCTTTCTAAGAGTGTTCATATCTGCAGACTTTCCTGAAAACCTTTCCCTTACTTCAGAGCGGCATTGGTGGCATATACACTACCGTTTAAAAGTTTGGGGTCACCCAGACAATTTCATGTTTACCATGAAAAGTGTGTACAATGTGTCACTTGAAGTAAACCTAGAAATGGTTGGAATGACAAGACAGCTCTACAGACTGAAGTAGGGTGCAAATATGCAGAAGTGGGAGATATGGGCTTTGAAAGGGCCTATTTGAAGCCTGGATTTAATGTATTTCTGAATCTGAGCTTTTCTGGGTGGATCTGAGGTGGGAAAATGAATAGATGACCAATATGACACACTGTGAAAACAAACACCCGAAAACTTTTTCTTAAAGTCTAAATGGAATAACAACCTAAAATCACTATAAATTCTGTCATATTAATTGTCGAGAGCACAACTTCTTGTGCAAAAAGCCAGTTCAGTTCAACCTTTACAGCTGTGTCTTCGTGCAGTTTAATATAGTCTCAGTGATGTAGTATGTGCAATAAGTTAAGACACAGCTCGCTCTCTCTCTCCCCCGAAGATTATGGCAATTGCTATGCTAATGGTAGTTTTGTTTTAAAGCCCCCCATGTGTCCTCACTAGACAAGTCATTGATCTATGCATCTTTGGCTGGCAAGTAGACATCTGGGATCATTATCCCTCTTCCATTGTTGCATTCCTTTGTTTTGGAAGATAGGTATTACGTCAAACACGTCATGGGAAGACAAGAGAAAGAGCCAGGGTGAACCAGAGGAAAGGGGAAAAAAGGGGGGAAGGAGGGGCGAGGGGGAAAAGGAGAAGGCACCAGCATAATGTGGAACACCTGTGTAAGGTGATCGCTGCTGCTCAGGCATCAGGCAAAGAGGAGGGAGGCAGAAAAAACACAGGCAGACCAGCCTTGAACACATTCGTTACACAGGCTGTCTCGCAGTTTTTTGCAGTGAAGTGGAAATAGTCATGGAGGCTAATGAAGGTGAGAAGAAGGAAAGAGGTGATAAGAGAAGAAAAACAAACCTTTCGGAGATGTAGCAGATGTGTAGTGAAGAGTGGATGAGGGAAAAGAGTGAGTCGTTCTGAGGTTACAGACTTTAGTCTCTCTCCCAGATCTAAATGTCATGTCACACTTAAGAGCTCTTAGAGCAGCTTGGATTTCATAAATGAATCATTGGCACACAAAGCAGCACATGCACACACACAAACACACTTTGTCTTCTGGCAGAGACTTTTTCAGGCAAGTTTCATGACCTGTCTTTACCCAGCTTTTCCTTACGTATTCTCTGCGTCCTAAATACAATTTCTTCGAAGAAATTATGATTGTAATTTATTGTGATTTCACATTCTTTTCAATTCCACTCTCATTTAATTCTCTTGTGTCTCTCAGCCCGTCTGGAGGAGGCAAGTACTGTCTCGGAGAGAGAAAACGATACAGATCCTGTAACACAGATGTGAGTTTCTTCACTTCTTTACCTCCCTGTTTTATTCTCTGCTTAGTGTTTTACTCTCTGAACCCCAAAACAAGCAGGCATGTTAGATAGACATGTTGTCTTTATACAATTTGCCAAAAAGTACAGCATTTATCAGAGCCAGAAGCATAAAAAACAAAGAATTGTCAGTTTTGTAACTTTCCAACAATCCTTGAATGCATCACTTAATTTAACTAAGCTTGAAATCAACATATTACATCAAAAATGTAAAATGCAAAACTAACCCTTTATTCCACATATCTCATTTTTAAAAAAATGTCAAAGTAAACCGTTTGCTCTAACCAGAATCTGTAAAAAATGACAAATTCAGCACTTCTTATTGCAGCGGTGAAGTCATTAGGGACTCCGCTGCAACCAACAGTCAAAAATTCACAGACTTTTTAACTGAACTGGGCTGAACTGCAGGCTGTGTTTACACAAAGCAGACAGGAGAGAAGTATGGAAATAAGTTGCAAAGCAATTCAACTTTACAACAGTGTTTTATTGCACAAAGGACATTTCTGAGTTCTCTCTACTTCCGTCCATGTTTCTGCTGTTTCCATAGAGGGCAGGACTTTATATTGCAGTGAAAAATAAGTCCACATTGGGTAAATATGCTACAGGACCAGAAGATGTCCAGTGCCTGCTTGGAGTTCAGAGAGTTAATTCAAAGTGACTTGAAAACTGTCGAATCTCCTCTTTGCTGCTCCGCATTTCTTCTGCAGAACATGTTATCATAGGAAAAGCTTTATAGGCTGCACATAAGCTCACAGCATCATGCCGCCTTTAAGCTTTCTGACATATTTTCTTTCTGGAATGTTGGACAGACAATGATAAAAGTGCACAGGCAGAGACTGAATACTCCCCTGGTGACTTTGGGGTTATTTGCCCCTTTGTCTCTTTATGGTTCTTATATTGTTTGTGACATTTCACTTGAGTCAAACAATGTTGACAGTTTCAGTGTGTTACATGAAAAGCAATTCAGTCCTTTTTTTGGAGGGTCTGGAGCAATGCTTTAAACAAATATTTTACATGGCTGCAAGCTGAGATCTCTGTTCAACTATTTCTAGGTGGCCTTTTTTTCACTAGGTGAAAATTGAAATAGTTAGGGCCCTAGTGGACATTTAACCGCAAGTCTTAAAAATAACAGCTCAGAGCAAGAACCGAGTGTTATTTTTGGAAAAAAAATAACGTCCCAAACCTCTATTTCATCACACGGACCACACCTCTTCCAAGGAAATGTGTGTGTGTGACAGAGAGAGCAGCAAATGTAGATGCAATGACAAATACTCCCATACTTACATGCATACATTGAGGTTTATACATTCCTATTTTCATTTTGATCACTGGTCAGATATTATTTGTTAACTGCATGTCTCTCCTTTCCTGTCGATACTACATTTGTCCTGTGGGAGGCTGCTTTACATTTTTATTAGCGTATTATTTCATGTAGAGCTATCAGAGAGGGACTCATTTGATGACTGGATATAAGGTCATTAAACTGGGACACAGTTATCTACTGCAGTGGTTCCCAACCTGGGGTCTGTGCCCCCCCAGGGGGAGCGCTAGAGATCTGAGGGGGAGCGCGAAGCTTTGTCTGCTCTAAAGCTGTGATGTTATAAAAAAATAGATTTTTACATTCTGGATAAAATCAGAGTAACAGACTCACTGTGTCATCACAAGTCTACGTATAAAACATTTTAAAAACACATTTAGTTGGTCTTTCTTCAAAAATCCTTTGCTGCTTCGATGGCCACACCTCCTTGACCTTTCAACTTCTCTCCACGCTTTCTTCAGGTCGGCTCCTAGTTCATCCCGATTCATTAGTTTGTGTGCAGTTAGAAAATTAGTGACGGAAACGGTGTCTGAAAAACGCAAAACGGGTGAAGATTCATCAGTTCCTAAAAACTCCGGCTGTACCTCGAGAGTTACCTTAAATTTGGTTTTATTAAAGGACAAGACAGAATTATGTTACTTGTAGTGAAATGCTCACAAATGACAGCATGAAGCCAGCGAATTACGGCGACGTCAGGAAACAAAACAGTTCGGTAAAGTCAGAAAGATATTCACAAATTTGGACTTCCAGCATCAATAACTCATTAAATATACGTTGTCTAAACATAAACGATGCCTCTTTCCCATCATTGTGAGGTAGACAATGTGCTACAAGCCCAGTTTAATCAAAAGTAGCTGTCTTTCAAGCTGCAGAAATAACACTGGTGTCTATGAGCAGCTGGCTGTGCGACGAGTGAACAGGGACCGTATGCAAAATGCAAAACCGCTGCAAACAGCCAAGAGACAAATATTCAACAAATTTACTGCAGCCACCAACTGACTCCTGCTGCTCATACTACAACTCTTGGTTTGATATTAAATGTTTTTTTCATAATTTTAAGGATTTTTTTAGTTTAAAAAAAAATAAAAAATCTATAACTCTTATGCACTACAGCATCACCAAATTTACTGCAGCCATAAACTCTCTCCACCTCGTCATAGTACAACTCCTGGTTTGATATAAAATTGTATTTTTTTTTATAATTTTAGGGAATTTTCTATTAGTGATACAATTCAATAACTTCCCTCTTATGCTTTGTAGTGTACTTATGGGGTGGTTTTGGGGGTGGGGGCGTGGGGTGGTGGGGTAGGCGCAGCGCTGGGGGGGCACTGGGGCTGGGGTGCAGCTTATAGGGGGGGCTCCAAGCCAAACAGGTTGGGAACCACTGATCTACTGTATACAGACTATAGCGGACATTAAAGGGAAACTCCAGCACTTCACTTTCGTACTCCAATGAAGATTGGTGGACTGTGACAGACAGATTAACAAGACTAAAGCTGCCACTGTACTTGGCTACAACACCAGCAGCTTTGTGGGCATACACAAGTGGACAAAATCATTGGTACCCCTTGGTTAATGAAAGAAAAACCCACAGTGGTCACAGAAATAATTTGAATCTGAAAAAATTTATAATAAATAAAAATTCTATGAAAATTAGCCAAGGAAAATCAGACATTGCTTTTGAACCGTGGCTCCGTGGTGTTTTGTGCACTTTTGCATAAACTGCGTTGAAACTGTAATAGAGTACCTTTCTGCTGTTGTTGTGTCCCACTGTTCCTGACCTGATTCTCTGGTCATCTAGCAAATGCCAAGTGGTAATTTCTTAGTATGTGCATAACCACAAATTTGTATTTAAAGTTGCTCTCTGGTCTAAAAAGATAGAGACCAACCAAACCTCTGAAATGTTCATTCTTTTCTAAACACAGGCGGCTTTATATGACTTTTGCCCAGGTTTTTTAGTTTTAAATGATTACATTTGTATTTATATTAAGAGATATCTGATTAGATAAGTAGGAGAATATAACCTTGACCAGACAATCAGGACCATCTAGTGCAGCTTTCAGACAAACTTCCTCTCCAATCATTGATTTAATTAAAAACTAATCTCTGTGTGTCAAAGTTGGGCTGCACAGTGGATAAGCGGTTAACAAAGTCGCCTTATAGCTGGAAGATCCCCAGTTCGCGTCCCGGCTTAGGCCTGGGATCTTTCTGCATGGAGTTTGCATGTTCTCTCTTTGCATGTATGGGGAACTCTGGCTTGCTTTTTTTTCTGGTAGTTCTAAATTGTGATTGTTTGTCTGTATATGTAGCCCTGTGATAGTCTGGTGACCTGTCCAGGGTGTCCCCTGCCTCCTGTGACCCTAATGAGGATTAAGGGGTGTGTAGATGATGGATGGATGTCTGTCAAAGTTTCAAGATCCATAAAAATCTCATCTTGCCTTAAAATGTTCTTGATGTAACTCATTAGTCCTTGCTTCCCTCTCCACCCACTCCTCCTCACTTGCTGCAGTTTGAGCACACCAGCTCACCTATGACCAAGTTCAAACCTTACTTTAGCTACACAAACTTAATCTTGCATTGCTATAGCAATAGCAAGTATAATATTGGAGTAAATCAGCCACACATGTGGGAACCAGAAATTGATTCTGAAGAAGAATAACGATATAGAAAGCCCCAGCCTGCAAGATGATTGGTTCCTTAGTTTTGTTACATATGAAACCCCAGAAGTCTGAGTCTGTGTTTTTGTCATCAGTACACTGTAGTTTCAAGGTTAAAATGCTCAGTCATGATGTTGTCCTCTTATTTTGCTCATGATATGTCTTCTAGCGACACCATATGTACGTGCTACCGAGGCAAAAAACCTTGAAGGCAAGTATACTGATGATGTAAGTGTCTACAATAAAGCTAGTGGTGTAGTAATGTGGCTAGCATGGACGTGCTCACATCCATCGCAATCTTGGTGACGAACAGAAAACAAACCGCGTCTCGTTGGAGGAATTGTCTTCAGGAAGACATGAACAAGTGTACCAATTTTATGAAACTCATTTCATTTCTCAGGCCTTTTCACTCAAAACATGTCAGCCTGCTAGTGGTGCAAGGAGAAAAATCACCCAAATCACCAGGATTCATACTCTGGGCACCATAAATATCTTAAGTGTGAATTTTATGACATGCATTCTGCATCTAGTGTTTGTTTAAATATTTCAGTCTGAATCAAACTGGTTAACCGACCAAGACGAAGACCCATCTGTCAGCCATCCACAGGACCATGCAGGAACAATTAGTTGTCTCTAAGCTCTAACTGAGATTACTGAACTCTCCCCAGCTTGACAAAGCTTCTCAAGTGCCACAGATGACATTATACAACACCATGCATAATTAACACCTGGAGTTTGATGTATAACATTAGTGTAGTTTGAGGACACTGGTGTTGTCTCTTAAAATATAAGGCTCAGTGTTTCTAAGTAAAGAATCCAATTCCAGTGGACACCTTGAGGTGTTTTTGTGGTTGCTGTGCTGGTGCAAAGGTGAAGGCTAGGAAATGGAGATGTAAGCCCTTTCTTCCATCAGTCATCATGGGAAACGTCAACTCTCTGCCAAACAAAAGTGACGAGCTGGAGACATTAGTGAAGACTGACAAAACATACCGTAACTGCAGTCTCCTGTGTTTTACTGAAACCTGGCTGAATCAAAACAACTCAGACTCAACTGTGGATCTAACTGGCTTCACTCTCATAAGGTCAGACAGATACTAAAGCTAGTGGCAAGAAGAAAGGAGGGGGTCTGGCTTTATTTGTTAATCAGAGATGGTGTAACTCTTCACATACAACTGTTAAGGAGAAATTGTGTTGTCCAGATATTGAACTGTTGGCAGTTGCACTTCGGCCATATTATGTTCCAAGGGAGTTCAGTCATATTATTACAATACTTGTATACATCCCACCCAAGGCAACTGACTTGGTTCGGTGTGATGTTTTGCATGATACTGTTGCTAGGATACAGACTCAACATCCTGAGGCACTTAGCAGATTTCAATCATGTCAGCCTCTCCTCTCACCTGACCGGATTTACACAGTTTGTTAACTACCCTACCAGAGAAAATTACCACCACTGGGAAAGTCAGATCATAACTTGGTTTATCTGCAGACCTTTTACAAACCTTGGGTGCTGAGACAGCCTGCAACTAAAGTCAAAATCAGAAGATGGATGCCTCAAGATAGTGAAGCTCTAAGGGACTGCTTTGAATCAACAGACTGGAATGTGCTGCTGGAAACAGATGAGGACAGTATGAACATTGACAGAGAGGCTGGTTGTTTTACCGTGTACATCAACTTCTGTAGAGACACAGTCATACCTGCAAGGACTGTTCGCTGTTTCCCCAATAATAAACCATGGATCACAAGCAACCTAAAGACAATCCTCAACCAGGAAAAAAAAGCTTTTAGAGATGGTGACAAAGAACGACTCAAAGAAGTACATGAGTTGAAGAGGAGACTGAAGATGGCAAAGCTGGAATACAAAAAGAAGATAGACAGGAATTTCCAACACAGCAACATCCATGATGTGTGGAGAGGAATCAGTACCATCTCTGGACACAACAATAAAAAGAAAGGGGAGCCAATAGCGGGTGATGTCGAAAGAGCCGATGAACTCAACCTGTTCTTCAGCAGATTTGACACTGTGGACACACCTACTTCCACTGCTGCTCCTCCTTCTTCTCCTCAACATATGGAAATCCCCACTATAGCTCCTTCTTCTCCTTCTCTGTCTCCTACACGTCTCCACAGCTGTAGCCACTTCCCTTCTAGCACCTGTTCTCTTCTCTGTCACAGAGACAGGGGTGATGTTGGAGCTTTGCTCTGGCTACATACAGAGACAAACAATCACTCTCACATTCACACCTACGGGCAATTTAGAATGATCAATTATCCATCCTGGGGGGGGTGCTGGAGCCTATCCCAGCTGACTTGGGCGAAGGCAGGGGACACCCTAGACAGGTCGCCAGTCTGTCGCAGGGCTACATATATAATAATAAATTTTATTTATAAAGCGCTTTTCCAAAAACTCAAAGACGCTGTACATAAAATACAATAAGATAAAACAAACAGTTAATTAAAATCAGTAGATATATAGACAAACAAGCACTCACACATTCACACCTATGGGAAATTTAGAGTAATCAATTAACCTCAGCATATTTATGGACTGTGGGAGGAAGCCGGAGTACCCGGAGAAAACCCACGCATGCACAGGGAGAACATGGAAACTCCATGCAGAAAGATCCCGGGAAAGCCGGGACGCGAACCAGGGACCTTCTTGCTGCAAGGCGAAAGTGCTAACCACTACGCCACTGTGCAGCCCTAATGATCAATTAACCTCAGCATATTTTTGGACTGTGGGAGGAAGCCGGAGTACCCGGAGAAAACCCACACATGCACAGGGAGAACATGCAAACTCTCTCTGCTACATAAATTACATAATATTTTCAATTCAATTCAATTCAATTCAATTCAATTTTATTTATATAGCGCCAATTACAGTCAAATTGTCTCGAGACACTTTACAGAATCCATATGCCTGACCCCCAGAGCAAGCCAAAAGGCGACGGTGGCAAGGAAAACACCCTTTTAACAGGGAAAAAAAACCTCGAGCAGAACCCGGCTCTAATGTGGGGGGACCCATCTGCCTGCTGGCCGGGCGGGTTGAGAGGGACAGAAGAGGTAGAGAGGTAGAGATAGAGGGATGGAAGTAGAGGGGAAGAGGTAGAGAGTTAGAGAGGTAGAGGTAGAGGGTTAGAGGTGGAGGGGTAGAGATAGAGGGGTAGAGGTAGAGATAGAGAGGTGGGGGGGGACACAAGGACCATAAAGCACACAGTATAATACATGCATGATAAGACAGATGATACATGCAAAGTACAACTAACATGGAAACTGATTATAGTTTACTGCTATGGTGTACAGCTCTGGCATTAAATATACTACATATGTAGCTGGTGGTAAATTGAAAAATATGTAGATGAGCAAATCAAGTATAGCAAGGGCAATACAGAGTAGATCGGTGGAAATGGGCAGCTGGAGGTGGGAGAACAACCACAGATCTGAAGCATCCAGCTCTGGCACCAGGGACACTTGGAGAAATTGAGTGTCGTCAGCGTAACAGTGGAAATTAATACAGTGCTTCCTAATAATATTGCCTAAGGGAAGCATGTATAATGTGAACAGTATTGGTCCTAAGACCGAACCCTGAGGAACTCCATGATTAACCCTAGTATGCTCAGAAGAGTCATTGTTGATATGCACAAACTGGAACCTGTCTGATAAGTAGGATTTAAACCAGTCCAGTGCTGTCCCTTTAATGCCAATAGAATGTTCTAGTCGCTGTAATAAAAGTTTGTGGTCGATTGTATCGAATGCTGCACTAAGATCCAACAAAATAAGTATAGAGACCAGTCCATTATCTGACGCTATGAGAAGGTCATTAGTAACTTTCACCAGAGCTGTTTCTGTGCTATGATGCACTCTGAATCCTGACTGAAACTCTTCAAACAGGCTATTCCTTTGTAAATGTTCACATAATTGATTTGCAACTGTTCTTTCCAGAATTTTAGAGAGAAATGGGAGGTTGGAAATTGGTCTATAGTTGGCTAAAACATCTGGATCTAGAGTGGGCTTTTTAAGTAAAGGTTTGATTACAGCAACCTTAAAAGCCTGTGGTACATAACCTGTTACTAGAGAGAGATTAATCAGATCTAACATTGAGGAATTAATTAAAGGTAAAGCCTCCTTGAACAGTCTAGTTGGGATAGGATCTAAAAGACATGTCGATGGTTTGGATGTAGAAACTATTGAAAGTAGTTCAGAGAGATGTATGGGGGTGAAAAATTCTAAATATCCATCTGGTCTTACAGCCAATTCTAAAGTATCTGTACTCGATGATACATCTGTGACATTTGCAGGAAGGGCCAGATTAATTTTTTCTCTAATTGTAGTAATTTTATTTGTAAAGAAGCTCATGAAGTCGTTACTGCTCAAAGCTAAAGGAATACAAGTTTCAACAGAGCTCTGACTCTTTGTCAGCCTGGCTACAGTGCTGAAGAGAAACCTGGGGTTGTTCTTGTTTTCCTCTATTAAAGATGAATAATATGTTGTCCTGGCATTACGAAGAGCTTTTTTATAAATTACTAGACTTTTTTTCCAAGCTACATAAACTTCTTCTAAATTAGTGGCATACCACTTCCTTTCCAGCTTTCGGGACGCCTGCTTTAAAGTCCGCAGCTGGGAATTATACCAAGGAGCAGGTCCTCTCTGAGATAGAACTTTCTTTTTTACAGGTGCAACACTATCAAGTGTTGTACGCAGTGAGGCTGCAGCATTATTAACAATATAATCCACTTCTGTGGGGGTAAAATTATAATATTTCCCTTCCATTTTATCAGTAAGTGGTGCTGGACTAAATAGAGAGGGTATTATTTCCTTAAATTTAGTCACAAAATTGTCAGACAGACATCTACTGTAATGATATTTATTCTTAACCCCTATACAATCCATTGTTGTAAATTGAAATGTTATCATAAAATGGTCAGAAAGATGGTGTGTGTCCAAGGCTGCTTAAAGACTGTGCTGCACAACTGTGTCAACCTCTCCACAGGATCTTCAACCTAAGTCTACAGCTGGAGTGGGTGCTTGCTCTGTGGAAAACATCCTGTATTGTACCGGTACCAAAAATCAAATGTCCGGCTCGACTAAATGACTACAGACCTATTGCCCTTACCTCACACATAATGAAAACTCTGGAGCGGCTGATTCTACGCCTACTGAGGCTTGAGGTCAAAGACAAACTCAATTCCCTGCAGTTTGCATACAAAGAACCCATTGGAGTGGATGATGCCATCCTCTTCATGCTTCACCGTGCCCTGTCTCATCTGGAGGAACCTGGAGTTTATGTTAGAATCATGTTCTTTGATTTTTCAGACACATTCAACTCAATCCAACCCACCATACTCAAAGACAAGCTCACAGAGATAGGAGTGGATCCTTCCTGTGTTTCTTGGATCATAGATTACCTGACAGGAAGGCCACAGTTTGTCAGGTTGGGGAACTGTGTTTCTGGGACATTAATGAGCAGTACTGGGGCTCCACAAGGAACAGTCCTGGCTCCATTCCTGTTCACACTGTATACATCTGACTTCAAATACAGCACTGAGTCCTGCCATGCTCAGAAATACTCTGATGACACTGCTATCGTGGCATGTATCAGAAATGGACATGAAGCTGAATACAGGGATCTGATAAGCGCCTTCAGTGTATGGAGTCACAAAAACTGCCTGCTACTCAACACGTCAAAGACAAAGGAAATGATCATCGATTTCCACAGATCCAAACCCACTCTTCAGCCAGTGAACACTTGTGGTGTGGACATCGAGATGGTGACATCGTATAAATATTTAGGTGTCCACCTCGATAATAAGTTGGACTGGTCTAAAAACGTAGACTGCATCTACAAAAAGGGCCAAAGCCGACTTTTTTGCCTCAGAAGACTTCAATCATTAGACATCTGCAGTAAGATGCTGTAGATGTTTTATCAGTCTGTAGTAGCAAGTGTTCTGTTCTACACTGCAGTCTGCTGGGAAGGCAGCATAAAAAATAAGGATGCAAGGCGTCTGAATAAACTGATTAAAAAAGCTGGCTCTGTTGTTGGAATCAGATTGAACTCATTGGAGGATGAGGTGGAGAGACAGGCACTTAGAAAGATGGAGGCCATTCTGACAAAACTGGATCATCCACTTCATATCTGCCTCAGTGAACAACAAAACATCAATGGTGGACGACTCCTATCCCTGCGCTGCAGGACAGAAATATTCAGAAAATCTTTCCGACAATCAGCAATTAGATTATTTAATTCAAGCGTAAACAGATGAGACCTCAGACAATTGAATTTCCCTTCGGGGATTAATAAAGTTATTGCATTTTATTGTATTGTATTATAAAGTGATTTATTAGAAGAAACACCAAACCTGCTCTGGTTACACTCTCTTACATTTTGTACACCAAACTATCAATCAATAGGGGTAATTGATAATGCAAGTAATGCTTACTTTCAGCCTTATTAATGTGATGGATTAAGTTTTTCCTCTCTTCAAACACGTGTTAGCACGTGTTAATCTCATTTGGCCCTGTGTTGTCATTTCAACACACACTTGCGACAATATTATTCTGTCTCTTCTGACTTTATCTGCATGTTTGAAGCTGCCATATTGGCAAAACACTTGAATGGTAATGAAAGTGGCCTGGCCTCCCCCTGGCCTGCTCCAACATGGAACGCTTTCAGCATGTGAAATACAGCTTTGACCTGAGAGCTTTTATTTGTCCTGAGGGGAGAGCATTTTGGGGTTTCTGAGGACCTTTTCACACCAATAAAGTGTTTTCTTTCCACTTTTTACCTCCTCTTACTGGGGCAGTATCCACACAGTGGAGTGCCATCCCAGATAAGTTCAGAACCAGAGCGAGGCCTGCACCATGCTGCCCTTTCTGCCTCCTCTGGCTATGTTTATGTTTCTAATTACACAGCCAAAGAAATGCTGCATTATCCATCATAAATCCACACATGAGCAATCCTTCCAAACGCAAAACACACGGCTCTCATTTAGAGCTTCCAAGGTACAAGTCTGTTTTAGTGTGTGAAAATAAAATGTGACATTTTATACAGACCCTGTCCAGTTATTAATAAAGATGTTGTCTGTGCAAATAAAGAAATAGTTTTGACAGATAATTTACTTACTCTCTTGGCAACAACATGCAGGCCTCCATCTCAGGGCCATACCGGTGTGTCTGTAGGTTTTTTGTTTTTTTTTACTGCAAATCCTGTACATTTTTCTGACTTTCTTTGTGTTTCATAATGTTTTGTGTATGATACAAAAATCAACTGACAAACTCTTAACTTTATAAATTCCCAGATGATGCCTGCATTCCTTGATTATCTGTCTTTCAGTTTGCACACAACGTCACCAAACATGGACATTGGTATCCCAGGATTCAGAAAGTGTTTTTCTTCACAAAAATAGCATTTATTTTCTTTTATTTCTTATATAAAAAACACAAGAGCTGCCTAAACTTACTCTATTCAAAATTGTGATGACTGCTGTGAGTCATACTTTTCAACATTTTTACGGTGCAAGTTATAGGAATACAAACTGTACAGAGTTTATTCATACTGAAAAATATTTTTTTATTGTTAAGTAAACAATAATTCAGGTTTTTCTGACTCTTTGACAATGAACTTATTTTTATTTCTGGGAACATCTCAGGCAACAACCATTTTATTTTGGGTATGTCACATTTTGCTCCAAAATATCAGGAGTGGAAGAGGTACAAACCTGCTTAAAGTAACTGGTCATAGCGAACATCAAATCAGTAAAAAACTTTTGACAGAATTATGTTGTCATTGCTTGGTAATACGGATGTGATTTTTCAATGCAATACATTTGGTCACTTGTTTCCTTTTGTTGATAATGAAATTGAATTTTATAATTTTCTAAATTTTAGAAAATCTTTTTTCAACATCAGCTAAAGAATACAACACTGTTTCCAGGCATCATGACATTAAAAGATGCAACAAAAACAAAAGTTGAATGAGAGGCCAATCCGTGGCTAAATGCAAATTTAGCTATTATCCTTTAAATATCCAAAATTCACGTTCATTTTTTGTTTCTTGCAGGCATGTCCTGCAGGATCTCGTGATTTCCGAGAGAAGCAGTGCGCTGATTTCGACAGCATGCCTTTCCGTGGGAAGTACTACAACTGGAAGCCTTACACTGGTGGTGAGTTCAGGACGAGGTTTCACCTGCTGTTTGTAAAGTATATCTTTGGAGTCTATTCCAGATGACTTAGGGTGAAGGCAGGGGACACTTTGGACAGGTCACCAGTCTATCACAGGGCTACATATAGAGACAATCACACTCGCATTCACACCTAAGGACAATTTAGAATCACCAGTTAACCTCAGCATGTTTTTGGACTGTGGGAGGAAGCTGGAGAACCTGCGGAAAACCCACTCGTGCACAGGGAGAACATGCAAACTCCATGCAGAAAGATCCTGGGAAGAACGGGACGTGAACTGAGGATCTTCTAGCCCTTGATCAGATTTGACTTCTCTTAATCTTCACTTATTAAATGCTCACTTATAACCAGGCTGAGTTACTGAGCTGTAAAACCGTCCTGTCATCCTTTTTGTGTCTCAAATGACAGTTTGCAGGCTGCTGTGTCTTCTGTTCTCTGTTCACAGCAACAGAGGGAAGGTCTGTTTGATGGGGAGAGAATTCTTCAGATTCCTGTATACTGAGCAGTCGCTGGTCTAGCTGCTGCTGCTGCTGGTCCAAACTGGGAGATTTTACTTGCTGAACTGACATCTTGACACATCTCAAGTCAAGAATCTCCCAGAAGAAGCTCCGAGGCTCTTTTTTCTCTGGATCAGCTCCATGAGACTGAGCCAGATTGGGTGGAAGTGCCGTTGTACGCTCAGTTATTGACAGGCGTTGAGGTCATTCTCCCCCTATGTTCTCTACTTGATGTCTGCAGATAATGGAAAAATATCCACTTAACTAAAAACACAAATATCTCAAAGAAAAGTGATAAAGTTCGAAGCATGTAAACACAGCTCTTTTTTTTCTTCAGAGATGGAGGAGCTTAAGTTTGATCTGGTTTATCAAAGGGGTCTGTTTTGTCAAATCCATCACCTCCTGACTTGCGGCGCTCTGTGGGCTGGGAGCCGTCATGTAAAAACAGCAGATAACCTGCGTGTGGATGTCAGTGTTAATTGTTGTTGGCAGGCCGCGCTATCTCTCCTGGTGTCAGCGTTACAGTGACGTCAGCTTCGGGGTTTTCGATCTGAGAGCCGCTGACTTTCCTCCACATGATTATTATTGTCAACAAGTGCAAAGGAGATCCCAGAGCTGGCTGCGAGTCCCGGGACGACATTAGAGTTTGCTGGTCTCTGTGTGTTGTTGGGGTCTGACAGGGTTCAGCTCATGCTGTCTGTTCTCTGTGTGCAAGCTGAATTACAGATAGTGATAGCTGTGTGTGTGTGTGTGTGTGTGTGTGTGTGTGTGTGTGTGTGTTGTGTGTGTCCTAGGTGGTGTGAAGCCCTGTGCTCTGAACTGCCTGGCAGAGGGTTATAACTTCTACACAGAGCGTTCACCAGCAGTCATCGATGGCACCCGCTGTCAGGCAGACTCTCTGGACATTTGCATCAATGGAGAGTGTAAGGTAAGAAAAGACTGCTTTCAAAGTTGTTCAAAAGCCAAAACCACACTGTCAAACACTGGATATGCTTTGCAGATATCTGTTTGATTCTCTTTTATTAACCGCTTTACGCCTATTGTCGCGAATTTGCAACATACCACCTTCATTCAGTCTGCAGCCGAGATAGTGTATCCATTCCCCCAACGCCAGCTTGTGCATATTCAATATGTACCTCAGAACCTTTTGAAAGCACTGGTTTCTCGTAGGACCAGTCAGAGTGGGACCTAATTATTATATATCTGTTATTATTATTATATATCTGTTCTATGTGTAATAGATAAATTAATAATCTCCGCTTATTTTACCATCAGCTGGAAAGCGAAAATACACAAAAAATGTTCTTTATTTAATTGTAAATAAATTAAGGCATCAAGGGGTTAAGCTTTTGCAGGGAAAACTATGGTTATTTACAGTCTTCATGTCCTCACTCCAGCCGTGTTGTATCAAATATCTCATCAGCATATTCACCAGAGCGGAAACAATTAATCGATTAAGTGATAAGTCAATCAGCAGAGAACTATGCAGCAAACTATTTCGATAAAGGATAGCACCCTTCGACTTTTCCAATAAATTAAGTAATGGGATCACTATTTTCTGATATTCTATATTCTAGTTTTGTTGCGTAAACCCAACCAAAAAGCAATGGAGAAAAAAAAAGCGAAATAATTGATCCTTCTGAATTCTTCTGTTTTCGTTTGCCTTTCATTCAACCTAATCTGAGGCTATCTTAAACTGCACTGTAACCTGCACTTTCTGTTTTATTTTACAATTCTACTGTCTACTTTTTTTGTGTTGAAATGATTTTATTCTGTTTTTTTTTTTTAGACTTTGTCTTGATGCCTTTAAGTATTATGTAATGTACCTTGAATTGTATTGTGGTTGCAATGTGCTATGCAGATAAACTTACCTTTAGTCATTGGATCATCCCAAAAAGTTTGCACTATAGCACAAACCACATCCTTAATCCTGAGCCTAACTCAGTAGCATTGGTGCTTAGCTGACCCACTAATGTCGAAGAAAAATGCTAATAAAGGAACCCAGTGCATCTAAAACTGAGGGGTTGTGACCAAGCACCCATATGTGACAAGTCGCTACTGCAAATGTGCGGATGCCAAATCTTGCACTGTGCCAAATGTATTTAGTATAGTGATTGATTTGTGCATCAAATGCAAGAAAAAATAAAATGACACACCATACCATGACTTTATCCATATTGGGCTCTTGTGATTGTGTGTGGCTGCTAAATATGATACACTGCCTGTCCAAAAAAAAGTCGCCACTTATTTATTTATTTATTTAAGATGGGACAGTGCATATTAATCAACATGAGTCAAGAAATGTCCACATGTAAATATGCCAGATTTAGCCTTGAGGGCTAATTTTCATCTGTAGTCCCAGGGCAGGTAGATGTTAAAATGACACAGGACAAGGCCACACAACAGAAAAGTTAAAAGGTTAAAAAGCAAAGACAGTGTAGACAGTAGATTGAAAAGAAAAAAACTTACATGCAGATAGCAAAAGATAAGACATAATCAAACAATACACAGACCTTAATAAAAAGTAATACTAATGATAGGAAAAAAAAACACATAGATATTAGTAACATTAGATTAATACACTACATGTCTTTGCTATGGCTGCAGGTTTGATTGTCCAGGAGCCACTTAACATTTAACTAAGCAAATAGATAAGCATCTTCCATTTAATAATTACTGCAGTGATGAATATGTTTCAGCTGCAACATCTTATTTAACCCTAGTTGATGTAGTGAGGAGCTTCTCATTTCTTAAATAACCATGTTCAAAGATATATCCTGTGGTCATGGAAAGGATGTTAATCTGTTACAGAAGGGTCAAATTATTGGTCCGCATCAAGCAAAGAAAACAACTAAGGAGATTGGTGAAACTCCTAAAATCGGGTTAAGAACTGTCCAACACATTATTAAAACCTGAAGGATAGTGGTGAACCATCATCTCTGAGAAACAAATGTGGTTGAACTAACTCTTAGATGATCGTAGGAAATCAACAGTAGAATTCACGGCTATGTTTAATAGTGAAAGTAAGAGCATTTCTACATGCACAATGCGAAGGGAACTCAAAGGACTGGGACTAAACAGCTGTATAGCCCTAAGACAACCACTGATCAGAGAGGCTAATCAGAAAAAAAGGCTTCAATTTGCTATGGAGCATAAAGATTGGACTCTGAAGCAATGAGAGAAGGTCATGTGGTCTGATGAGTCCAGATTTGCCCTGTTCCAGAGTGATGGGCATATCAGGGTAAGAAGAGAGACAGATGAAGTGATGCACTCATCATGTCTAGTGTCTACCAGCCTGTGGGGGTTTAGGGTTATGATCTGGGGTTGGTCAGGTTCAGAAACATTATGTTCCCAAAGAATGAGGTCAGCTGACTACCTGAATATACTGAATGACCAGATCTTTCCATCAATGGAGTTTTTCTTCCCTGATGGCATGGACATGTTCCAAGATGACGATGCCAGGATTCATGGGGCTCACATTGTGAATGAGTGATTCAGGGAGCATGAGACATCATTTTCACACATGGATTGACCTCCACAGAGTCCAGACCTCAGCCCCAATGAGAATCTTTCAGATGTGCTGGAGAAGACTTTGTGCAGCGGTCCAACTCTCCCATCATCAATATAAGATCTTGTTAAAAAATTAATGCAACTCTGAACAGAAATAAATGCTTTGACTTTGCAGAAGCTCATCAAAATGATGCCACAGTGAATGTGTGCCATTCTCAGGGCTAAAAGTGGTTTAATGAAATATTAGTGTGTGCAACTTTTTTTTTTTGGGACGGGCAGTGTATTTTCTCAAATTTCTGCTCGAGTGACATTTTATCTCTGTATTAACTGACCTACTAAGAGTTTCCTCAGCCTCTCAGCCAGTTTCTTATCTCTGACAGCTCTGCTTGCTAGATACTGGTCACATAAACACAGCAGCCAAAGCACAAAACCACGGCATTCTCCAGCAAAGAACAATCAGGCCTTTGAGCTGCTGATTGTGATCGAACAAGACTCTTATCAGGCCTCTGCAGCCTCCCCTAGGATTGTTTTGTGGTAAATAAAACACAAAAATCATTGTTTTTTTTATTGAATAATGATTTTATATATATTTGACAAGGCAGATTTAATAACAAGGCCAAATAAGATTTTATTGAAAGAGGTTGGCAGTTGGTGCTGTCTTTGTTTTCATGAGCATAAATCATTTTTGTGCACTTTGTGTGTGTGTGTAGACGAAAGTTTCTGAGTATTTTCTGAGATGCAGCTGAAATAACTTTTTGGTTCCTCACTTCAAGTATTTGCTTTGACTTCCACCTGACCGTACGATTTGATTCCTGTTTGGCATGAAAACACGGCGTCTGTGCCCGCGACATTATTCTGATTCTAATATAAAAACATAACATGATGTGTGTTTTAATGGGAAGAAAAACTCCAAGGGGTGGATTATTCCCTACCAGAGGAGCATTACAGGTTTGTTTCCAGTCGGAGTCCAGCTTGTCGTTTTATTCCAGAGGCTGGCTCTCTGACTTCGCTGCCACACTGTGATAAATCTCTGGCTGCTTGGAAAACTCTCAGAAACACTCAAAACTCAAAGCTGTGCACATGAGGTGGAGAGAGAGAGACAGGTTATGAATAACAGAGAGACAGGAGAGAAAGCGATAGACATTACAAAGAAGCTGAGATGCAAAGCAGTGTCAGAAACAACAGGAATCCTTCACATAGCATTAACATACACTTTTTCCCTCTTTAAGTAGCTTTGAGATTGTTAAATTAATAATAACCTCATTCCTCGCTGTATGACAGTATCAGCTAAATCCAACTCCATTAAATCTATATGATATTTCAACTGAGAGAAACTCAACCTTTTTATGGAGTGCCACCTTTTTCTCTGATTTATATTTTTGCACTTGAGCTTTACCTTTTCCATCAGGAACACTGTCTTTTTTGGATGGAAACCCACAAGTTTTTTATGAACATGCCATCAAATGAAAATATTCTTGATCTCTGAGGCATCATTTTTATATAAAGTTCCCCAACATTCAGTCTGACATACTTGGAAACTTGAATTTTGTTGCTGCAGTTGTAAAAGCTGTTATGACCCAGTTAAGAGACTGCAGCTGTGTCCAAAAATACTCCATTTACTACAAGGTGCGCTGTGCTACTCTCTGCCATGTCGCTTACATTAATGCAGAAGAGAAAAATGAGCAGAGATTGCAGAGCAGTGTACCAGTTATTTTAATTATCTCTTGCAGTTCAGCCGTGAGTTGGGATATCAGTTCTATCCCATTTCAAAAAAACAAAACAACAACAAAAACAATGATACTTAACATCTTCACAATCACAAATATCTTTTATCAGAGCTGATACAGATTATTAGTAATCAAAAGAGAATGGCAACAGTTTTTTTTTGTACGTATATTTTATTAAAGATGAACTTCTGAACATTTATCCTTCAGTGTTGATTAGTTGTTTCTCATGACTACAGACAGAAAGAGGCAACCGCTCCACAAATGCATTTTTAAATGAATTTAGTTGTAAAAAATGTAGTTACAAAAAACAATACTGATAATGAAAAACAGGTTAAATACCAAACTGATAATAATAGGATGACACCTGTATATACCCTTTTCTATGTAATTTTTTGGCTATTTGACAAATCCTAATTAGAAGAACTTATACCAGAGAAACTGTGTGGCCAAAATACATGTGAGAGCTAACATCTTGTAGTTACTCTAGTTACAACCTAAATTACTTCAAACATTGCTCAAAACAGTTATTATTTGTCCACAACTGTAAAAAGTCATATTTAAACAACAATAACTAAGACATGCTTTATGCCAGAACTCACCTGAAACCTTCTACTGTATATCTTGTCAAAAACAGCTGTGTGAAATTGTAGACCTCTAGACCTAACCTTATGGAAGTAATGCAGTGTAAATGAGAAAGCATTTCTCATTTACACTGTGAAACAAATGTATTTTCTCACCAAGTCAGACTGTAAAATAGTAGGAAAGGGTTCCTCTTTGAAAGACCACGGTTGCCATAAAGAGCAACAGGAATTTTCACACTGGTCAGGTTTAGGCATCAACACTATGTGTTTTTTTAACTGAATAGAATTTGATTGATTTTTATTTTTTGAATGAAAAATGGCTAAAATAATCCACACATCAGTGATGATGCAACATGATGATATTTTTTTGTCTCTTATACTTCTTAAGTAGTGAAACATTTTTGACAGATTCATTCTTAACTTTACTGCCATTACACACACAAGTACCAAAATATTGTTCTGCCATTCAAAGATAGTGCAACTTAAAAAAAAACCCTAACATATACTGATCAGCCACAACATTATGATCACTGACAGGTGAAGTGTATAACGTTGATCATATTGGTACTATGTGGTGTTCTGCTGGAAAACCTTGGACTTGGCATCCATGTTGATGAGACTTAGACACCCAAATAAACATTGTCCCAGAACAAGCAGCACACTCCTTCATGTAAATGGAAATCCCAAATATCACTAGCCTACCCTCACAGGAAAATGCACCCCACCACATCACAAAAACATCAAACAATCAAGAACATCTTGGGGAACGCGGCAGTTGCCTAAGACGTGGATTTGACCTCCAAACTTCCTCGACCCCATTCTGATCAAGTATCAACAGGATGCAGTGGAACAAGTTTGACTCATAGAAGCCCCACTGCACAACCCAGAGTACCCAAAGGATCCACTGCCAATGTCCTGGTGTCAGAGCCCATAGGACACCCTGAGAGGTCCTCTGGTCCAGGACCAATGGTTCAGAGCATTTTTGATGACATAAAGGGGACCAACACAGTATTAGGCAGTCATAATTTTAAGCCTGATCTGTGTTTAATCAATAACTGTTTAAGTTGTGTGCAAATTATTTGAAGAAGCAGAATAATTGAAGTGTAGATGGTAAAGATTATGTACATCCAGCCAAAAAAACTGGGCAAAAATATTTCAAGACGCAAAATAATTTAAACATTGTGCATAAAAATCACTGCACAGAGGAACCAGTTAATGCTTTCCACTCTGTCATAAGTTTAAGTGTTTACATATGTTTAGAAGTTTTGTACACGTGAGGAATTGTTCCTTTGCATACATGTTGCGTTTACTTAACCATCAACAGAAAACACTGATGGTGTTGCAGGCCTTAAAGACCCCTAAGTAATGAAAAATAATGACATAATGAAAACCTTCAGTCAAAATCCACTGAATAGCAGCATTCCCCCCATGATGCTCTGAGGCATTACCAATCAAGAAATGAAGCAATCACTCCAAATTGAGAACAGATAAAGATTTAATGGGCTCCATACTACGGCCTCCATATTAAATTTATCTTAAGCCAACACATTTTATATCTATTACACTGGATAGTTTAAACTCAGAGTACATTTTTTATTATCTAAAAAACCTACCAAGTGACTAATAATTGCAGCCATAACTGCAAATATCAATTTCGCTTTAGCTATTTATTAATTTAGGAGATAAATATAGTGTTAGAACAAACTATTTATTTGTGGCTTCTTTATCCAGTCTGTTGAAAATATCACTCAGCTCAGTGGAACAAAAAAAATGTCTTTTTATGGAATTTGTTGTCATTTATCAAAATACGTATGTTAGTATTGAAAGCCTGATAGCAGTTCGTTTCCTATACAACTGTATCTTGGCCATTTTTAAGCGCAAGAATTTTGAGAAAAGAAATTTGAACTTAAGCTCTACTTTCTAGCTTTTTTCCAGCTTTCAGTTAGTGAGTAAATCGTATGAATCTGGAGTGTAATGATGTCTCAGCTGAAGCTGCCTGAACAGTAGAGGACTGTACTTGCATGGGACTGTGTGAATGTTGTATAAATATAAAAAGGAGCGCATTGTGTTCTGGTGATTTTTTTTTATAAACAAACAAGACAAATCCCCCCCTTCAAAAAAAAAAAAAAAATCTAATCAGGTGGTCTTTGTGTCATTTCTGACCTTCCCTGAAAATTTCATCCAAATCTGTTTTTGAGTAATGTTGTGAACAGACAAACAGACAGACAAACTTACACCGATTGCCACATAACTCCGCCGTGTTCCTTGACAGAGTAATAAATGGAAGTGAACTGAATTGAAACGGTTGCCAGACCTCTTCAGTTTTTTTGGTGTTATATCAATTGTAGTTTTTTGATTACGAAAGGGGTGATTTGTGTGTTTTTCCAGAGCAAAGCCAATCAGCTTTTGGCATTTAGAAAACTGAGATAGTTATGTTGTTTTTAATGAATATACACTTTACTGTGGTATCAATCTTCTCTCAGCAGGAAAACTAATAACTATATTTTCCAACTATTTTTAAAGACCCTGAAGCCTGTGCTCTGAAATCTGACCTCTGATGTGTAACAAAGTCATATCTTCACAGAAAAACAGTGTTAAATAATCCAAATCCCTTCTCGAGTTTCCCATTAAAACAAGTCTGACTCTCATTCTCTGGCTTTGTTTGTTGGCTTCAAAGCATGTGGGCTGCGATAACATCCTGGGCTCTGATGCTAAAGAGGATCGATGCCGTGTGTGTGGAGGAGATGGCAGCACCTGCGAGGCCACCGAGGGACTCTTCAATGATTCCCTGCCCAGAGGAGGTGTGTAGCTCCAGACCTGCTGCTTCAGGTCACCTCAGGTTTCTGCTAGAAATCTACTGACATACTACAGAGCAGCGATAGTGTGTTTTGGTCTGATGACCACATGTGACAAACTTAAACTCTCCGGAGATGACTGTGAGGAAACTCATCATCCTTTTTGGCAAAACGGCTTTTGTTTGACAGCCAGCACATCCCTGAAGCCAGTAAGATAATCTCTCATGGAAGTGTGCCTTTTTTTTTGCCTTTGTCACCCACCGACGGAGCATATGTTTTTAGCTATTTAGAATTATGTTGTCAGAATATAGATTAGAGTACATTTACATAATATTTTTCAAATTAATTACATCATGGGGTGTAGAAATCAGGAGTAGAGATAGGGACCTGGTGTTGGCTGTAGCCTGAGGTCATCTATAGAGAGCAGGAGAGAGAGAGAAAACATATTTCTCCTTCTATGGTATGGCTGGTAAACCATCTAAAAATACTGTGTGCACGTGTGCGTGTGACTGTTAAAAAAGGAGGGGGTTCTTTTGTCCTCCTAAAGGGTTGCTTTGTCCTTTTTGGGTGATTTGGAATTTATTCTATATGTACTCCTACCTAACTTTATGTCTTCTCTGTTGTAAAATATGTCACATAGAAATGAGCGTTGGGGGCCTTGAGTGGGAGAAATATGACTGTAATGATGTCTGTCTTTGTCTTCCAGGCTACATGGAGGTGGTTCAAATCCCAAAAGGATCAGTTCACATTGAGATTAAAGAAATTGCCATGTCAAAGAATTACATTGGTAAGTGGCAGTCTTAAAATTATTATATGAAATTAGACTTTTTTTGAGCCTTATTTTAATTAGTCATGGTGGTGGGACTTTAGTCCAGACTGGAATATATTAACAACTACAGGATGCATTGATGTAAAATTCCACATCGGAGCATCACAGTGAGTTGATCTTTGTGGTTTGAACCCTCTGAACCCCAAAACCCGCTGGTGGGTTTGAAAGCCTTTTTATCATTAAGAAATCGTCAAAACTACTACATTTATCAGAGCCAGAAAATGTTAAAACATTTTTAGCTTTCCAACCATCCCAAATGAATTATGCGTGATGTGTACTTTTGTTGGGAAAATTCACCAAATCTAAGATTAAAATCTAAATAAAATCTGATTTTTTTTTCTTCACCAAAAGCACTGATTCTACATTTCTTATTAACAAATTCAACACAAAATAACCTGTTTGCTATAACCAGATTCTGTAAAACATAAAAAAATACCTATGCTTCCTGGTGTAGCCATGAAGCCATGACGGACTCAGCTTTGATCAACAATCATATGAAAAAGATTGAGGGACTTTTCAGCTGAAATACAGGCTGTGTATTCACAGCACAGAAAAGAGACCAATACTGAAACAAATTAAAAATATATGTAGTAAAATGTCTATAGTCTTTTAAGTCATTGTGATTGTGATTCAAAATCTATGTCTAACTTTATTATTCAGCATAAAAGACATTTCTCAGTTCTACTTTTTTCATCATTGTGCTGTTTCCATTGGTATGCAGGACTTTAAATTGCAGTAAAAATGAGCCCACAGTGGATAAAAATGTGATGGGAGCAAGAGTGTAGTTGTGTGTTCAGAGATTAAGGTAAATATCTTAACAACGTTTGGACGGATTGACATGCAGTTAGGTACAGACGTTCATACTGGCCAGAGGAAGAATTCCCCTTCAAGAGTTGGTGATTTCTGTGACTTTTCCTGTAGTGTTTTAATTAGATTGCAAATTGAAATTTGGTGCAAACTTTAATGAACCCCTGAGGATGACTGACTCTCCACTTTGGTTTCTGACCAAATACTTGCAAAGACAAGAGGTGTAGGAACTCTGGGCAGGCATGAGATGGTGTGAAGGTTTACAAGTATAGCCTCCGAAGTGGCCTTTTTAGACCTTTCTGTTTCCATTTTGATCGCAGCTACTGGATGTAACTGCAGTTCTATTTACACATATTAAATACAGCAATGGTTATGTTAGCCTAAATGAGAAATTTTGTGTTATTGTTGCTGACGTTTGAGTGAAGAAGACTACTACTGTACAAGGACATCCAGACTCCTGCAGAGGAACAGAACCAAATGACAGATTTGATTGATTGTTTTAAAAAATACTAATTATCAGTTGTTAGCACACTAAAGATATTATTACCAGCGAAATAATGAAACATACAATGATACTGTGTGCAAGTTAGCATGCTAATGCTAGTATTTGCCTCAAATCACCACTCAGCTATGATTTTGATGATATTTATAGAAACCTTAAAGACCCCCTCAAGTGAAAATATGTTGGTTTTTTTTTTTTACCATGTTAAATGCCATATAATGCACAGTGGATTGGTGGTTAGCATCGTCGCTTTGCAAGTAGAAGATCCCTGGTTCATGTCCCGGCCTTTCCGGGATCTTTCTGCATAGAGTTTGCATGTTCTCCCTGTGTATGTATGAGTTTTCTCCTGGTCCTCCAGCTTCCTCCCACAGGTTCAAAAACATGCTGAGGTTAATTTGTAATTCTAAATTGTCTGTAGGTGTGAATGTGAGTGTGATTGTTTGTCTCTATATGTAGCGCTGTGATAGACTGGTGACCTGTCCAGGGTGTCCCTAAGTCAGCTGGGATAGACTCCGGCCCTCCTACGACTCTTATGAGGATTAAGTGGTGTATAGATAATGGATAAATGGATGGATGGAAATGCTATATGGTGATTTTTATATGCTAGAAGACACTGAATGAGTTAAAAAAAAAAAGCCGTCAACACTATGGCAGAGTATGTCCACCTTGTAACAGTTGTGTACCAATGACATTGTCTCAGTAACACAGTTTCAGACTGTAAATAAACACTGTCCTGTGTGTGCAGGGTGCGATTTGTTCTTTACAATCAGTTTACAGTTTAAACACGAATCACTTTGATCTTCCAAATTCACATTGTGTAGCTCAAAGTAGTTTTAGTGTTTGAACAGTCTTAGGTGAGCTGATGTGCTCGAGCAGCAGCGAGTGGGGAAAAGTGAGTTAAGAAAGTTCCAGAGACTTTACAGAGCTGCACATTCTCGAGGAAACATTGATGTAGAAATAAATCTAAGCCATTTTGTAAGGAAGAAAGGGATTACTATTGTGGAAAAAACTTTTAAATATGCAGCTCTGATGCACAAAGATAAGTTTTAAGGTGTTAAATCAGTTTAATTCGGTTCAATTTAAAAACATGTCACTTCATGGCACTTTACATAGTAAGGTGAGAATCTTCAAAATTATACAGAGAAGCCCAACAAATTTTCCTTCAGCCTCCCCTTGAGCACACACTGGCAACAGTCGAAGGAGAAAAGCTCCCCTTTACAAAGAAGAAACATCAGGCAGAAGCAGGATGACCAACAACCAAAAGGACTTTAAAGACTCCTCCAACCATCTAGAGCAGGGGTCACTAACTGGCAGACCGCGGTCCGGATCCGGACCCAGACGCCGTCTTATACGGACCGGACCTGTAATCAGTAAATTGTAACGGGATTTTAAATTTGACCGGTCGCTTCTGTTTTACCGGCACAGTTTTCCCAGTGTTTACGGCATTAGTGAGCAGCTCAGGAAACACACAGACCAATTAGGTACGAGTTCAGCCATCCCACGTGACGCTACTCAGCCAATGAAGTCTCTGCATTCAGCTCCTAAACATCACAGCTCTGCATTCAGAAAACAGTTGAGAGGCGAGAGACAGACAAAAAAGGAAAATGAATAAAGCGACACCGAGAGGGAAATAGCCCTGCACATGTTGACCATGTTTGGCTCAACATACAGCTGGAGGCACCTTTCTCAACTATGAACATAACAAACATGACAAAACTGAATATGGTTCCAGACTGACCAATGAGCTCCAAATGTGTTTGAGAATGACCCTGACACCATTCAGACCACAATACACAATTCAAAAAGTACTGGCAGGGCAAACTGCAGCTCAGTTTTCCCATTAAGCAGCAGGGATATAAGGGGAGTAACAAGACAGGGAAAAAAAATGTAAAAGTGTTCAATTGTTTACATTTTTTGAGATTTCAGTATTGTTAAAGATGTATATAAGCTGGTTCGGGTTGTTTAGTCATTATTTTTTCAAGTTCTGCACTTAATTTTAAGATGTACAGTTATATCAAAAGTTATTTGTTAATAAATGTTGTCAAAATGTTTTTGAACCGTACTGAATTTATTTGATTTGACGGTCAGTTATTGATTACATGCACACGCTACATATATCGCACTAATTGAAGTTAGACTTTATGATGTTCTGGACCTTTGCTTTAATACATTTTCTCTGAATTTTAGTTGAATACCCCTGATCTAGACCGTTGGGTAACCATCTAACTATTTGGATTTTTAGCCTGTTTTATAAGCCTCACCTGTTTCTCATTTAAAACAAAGATTACTACTTGAATAAAAAAAAAAAAAAACACAGCTAAAGAAACAGGCCAAAAATATTTTTTGTCAGTCTGCACACCAAACACTTTGTCATCCATATGGTTAGAGGATTCTCTAAAGTTTCTGAAAAAAACATTTAGCACAGAAGCTTCTGGGTTTTTAAACTTTTTTTAACAGGCCAGTGGTTAGCTATGTGACCTGCATAAGGAACGAAACTGAGCCTTTATGTCTAAGTACAGTTTCACAGATTCACCCGTGTTGCTGCAAACCCTTGTTTCACATTCAGTCCATCAATCACTGTAGACCCTGTAATTCACTGCAATGCGATGAATTGGCAGTTTGCGGCTGTTTCACATTATCTGTTCTCCTCGGTGTCAACCACATTTCTAGGGATTTCCTTGTGACTTTGTCAAGAGAGAATTAGAGGATGCCATCATTTAATCTCCTGTTGCCTAATGTGAGGCCATAAAATAAGCTTGTGACAAAGAAATTGGAATTTTTGCACATGTGATGGCTGCTTTGGCACCACACTCTTCCGCTTAATTCCAGACTGAACAAAAACTATTTGCAACACTGGCAGTGTCACAACCGAAACAATCAGACAACCGGATTCAATTAACTTGGTTCTGGGTCTTTTCATTAACAAGAGAAGGACATATGACAGCGTGTTGAATTTATAGCGGATGGTGTTGATGGAGGGCTTAAGTTACACTTTGAAGCAGAGAGCTGCATCAGATTTATAGGGCCGTGGTGACAGCTGCCTGGTCCACTAGGATTACGGGGGATATGATGTCTATATATCAAAGTTTAAAGAGTGCAATTTCAGCTATTGTGTTGGATTTGATTTTCCTGTCCAAGCAATTTGTAACTTTGTTATGAATTTCATCTGTGACCTCAGTGATAATGATAATATTTTTCTTATGTAGCATAGTCTAGGTCCCTGCTATTTAGGTCAGCAAAGTTTGCATTTTTTAATGTTTTATTAAGACTACGTGAGACGATGTAAATCCAGAGGCTGTGAAGACTTGTGTAAAATGTTCAGAAATCACAATGCCCAAAATCAGTGCCAGATGTGCTGAAAAAGAATTCACTGAGATCGTGATATGTTAAAGAGCAGTAAACTATTGTTCATATTATGTAAATGCTGCAGAGGGGAATCTGCAGAGCCAGAGAGTCAGAATAGCCAGTGGTTGGATTGTTTCTCCTCAATTTGGCCCCATTTCAATGCAGAGAAAGTGGATATTTTCACATGTGTTGTGCTTGGAGACCAGCTTTTGTTTTGACAACCAGACAGAGTGGTATTGATGAGGTTCGTCCAGGCTTTCACCTGAGCTGTGTTTTCCTTCTCTTCCTAAATTAGACGTACGTACGTGTCGGTGCATGTGAACGACGTCTTTGGCAGTGTGTGTGTGTGTGTGTGTGTGTGTGTTTCTGCTGAGTCTGTCAGGGTAGAAGGTTGTCAGTGACATGAGGGAGGCTGAAGATGATGATGAAGAAGGCGGACACTGGCAGTGACATCACACCGAGTGATTGTCTCCAGCTACCGCTCCTGTCTGCTTTTGATTGCAGCTTTCTGAAAGTATTTCTCATTTCAGCATTGAAATCCGAGGGGAATGATTATTATATTAACGGAGCGTGGACCATCGACTGGCCCAGAAAGTTTGACATCGCAGGAACGGCCTTCCACTACAGGAGACCCTCGGATGAACCGGAGTCTTTAGAGGCACTGGGGGCCACCACCGAAAACCTGTTTGTCATGGTAATGTAACATCTCTTTTCCTTTGTGTCTGCACTAGAAACATTGTTAGTGAGTTAAAATTTTTATGTTTTTTTTTTCCATTACCATTGCAGTGCTGCAAAGTGAGTGGACAATACCATGAAAATATAACTACATGAACATAAATCAGTGTACAGCATTGTTCACAATGTGCCATAGTTACAAAAATGGCTCAGAATTCCTCAGTGATTTGATGCTCTGTGGAGTTTTCTTATAAACAAGCAAAAGTTATGGTTGCATTCACTGTTACTCACAAAAATGCATTGTGGATACCCTAAGCTCCTATAAATGTCTGGAAACTGTCTTAAATCCAGCATTGTTTACATCCATGTTTATTAGCTTGCAGCTCTCCTCTTTCCTACATTTATTGCTGCATTGCAACCTATTGTTTAGTTGTCTTCCACACTGCTCTGGTGTTTTAGAACCAGTAAAAAAGAGATTTTTTTAATATGTTGCTGAGCCTGTTTTAGTGTGAAAACTCTGTTTTGGTCTGGATGCACAGGAAAGGAAAACTTTGGAAATATAACACAGATGCCATATTTGCTTTTTTCTTGGACCTTACTTTCACTACATTTGGTCTCTGATTCATCATGATCATATTGTGTGACTGTTTTTGGTAGACAAAGACACTAAATACCTGTGGCTAATTCAATATAGTATATTACAAAAGCCATACCACTATATTATATTGTATGCCAGAGACAGATTCACTGCATCCCAATGTGTCACTATTCAGTACGCTAGTATGCTTTTGAAGAACGCAAGCTTTTTTAGCCATCCTGACTCACAATCCTCTGCACAGCTGAGGATACGACATACTGTGTAATAGTGTTAAGACGAAGTAGCATGTCCAAGTAGTTTGCCTACTGCATGTAACAGTATGTACTTTGTAAGAGCAGCTGCAGTACGTACTGAAAGTAAGAAGAAATAGTACACGATCTAGAAGGCAGGGACAGATAATGAATTAGACTACAGGCACTGCTGACCTGGTTGTTGATGTCAGCAGCAGCTGCTGTGCAGTTAATGAATTCTCTGGTCTTACTTTTCGTCATTGCTGTGCTTCCTTTGTGTTATTTTGTACAACTAAGCAACCAACTTTCTCCTTCATATTTATACATGTCATGTGATATGGGCCAGGGATCTTTCTGCATGGAGTTTGCATGTTCTCCCTGTGCATGCATGGCTTTTCTCTGGGTACTCCGGCTTCCTCCCACTGTCTAAGAACTAATGAGGTTATTTAATGATTCTGCACTGTCCATAGGTGTGAATGTGTGTGTGTTTGTTTGTCTCTATATGCAGTCCTGTGATAGACTGGCGACCTGTCTAGGGTGTCCCCTGCCTTTGCCCTACGTCAGCTGGGATAGACTCCAGCCCCCCACGACCTTAATGAGAATTAAATGGTGTATAGATAATTGATGGATGTAATGTGCTTTTTCAGGCGTGTCTGAAAAAATGGCTGAGATGCTTTAAAATGCATTTTAAAATGAAAATTGATGTGTATGTAGCTTTACTTAACTGGGCAAGACCATTAGCAGTCAAATGCATACAAATGTGTGTGTATATCCTCGTGTGTGCATCAAAAATATACTCATAGCTACCGGAGGTCAAAAACTCCACTTTTCTGTCAGTGCTAGCTGGGAGAATTTTAAGCTCTATTGTTGCATGTTTCTTTCTGTACACATCCTTCAAAGGTAGACTTGATTTATCTCCTTAAAGATGACCTCTGTCCACTGTCAATGGAAAACTGAGACTATAGAGGGACCTGCTCATAAATATGACAGTAATAGTGGCTAAAAGCTTCACTGGGCACTGTTAATTTGTCATGTGCATGGACTCACCTCTAACTTTCTACAAAAGAATCAGTAGCTGCTTATCTTTTAGCACTGCAAATAGAATATGTGCAGACATTAACATATGCAACACCTAAATAACTCCTCTTACTTTGCAGCTCTGTGTTCATATTTTTTGGATGTACTGAACAGTTAATGTTCTTGGTGTGTCTCAATCCACAACATCTGGGTGTTAACCTCAGCTGACCCTCAGCCTGTGGTTTGGGGTTAAAAGCTATTCGAATATGGAGGGTGAAAACACTTCTATGTTACATGATTTGGAGAATGACTACATTGCTGTATGGTAGTTTGCTCATGGATATTATCTACCAGATACACTATATTGCCAAAAGTATTTGCTCACCTGCCTTGACACGCATATGAACGTAAGTGACATCCCATTCCTAATCCATAGGGTTCAATATGACCTCTGTCCACCCTTTGCAGCTATAACAGCTTCAACTCTTCTGGGAAGGCTGTCCACAAGGTTTAGGAGTGTGTTTATGGGAATTTTTGACCATTCTTCCAGAAGCACATTTGTGAGGTCACACACTGATGTTGGACCAGAAGGTCTGGCTCTCAGTCTCTGCTCTAATTCATCCCAAAGATGTTCTGTCGGGTTGAGGTCAGGACTCTGTGCAGGCCAGTCAAGTTCATCCACACCAGATTCTGTCATCCATGTCTTTATGGACCTTGCTTTGTGCACTGGTGCACAGTCATGTTAGAAGAGGAAGGACCAGCTCCAAACTGTTCCCACAAAGTTGGGAGCATGGAATTGTCCAAAATGTCTTGGTATGCTGAAGCATTCAGAGTTCCTTTCACTGGAACTAAGGGGCCAAGCCCAGCTCCTGAAAAACAACCCCACATCATAATCCCCCCTCCACCAAACTTTACACTTGGCACAATGCAGTCCAACAAGTATGGTTCTCCTGGCAACCGCCAAACCCAGACTCATCCATCAGATTGCCAGATGGAGAAGCGCGATTCGTCACTCCAGAGAACGCATCTCCACTGCTCTAGAGTCCAGTGGCGGCGTGCTTTACACCACTGCATCCCACGCTTTGCATTTCACTTGGTGATGTATGGCTTGGATGCAGCTGCTCGGCCATGGAAACCCATTCCATGAAGCTCTCTGCTGAAGCACTGTTCTTGAGCAGTGCGCAAACTTCATGTGGCCTTCAGGCCACATGAAGTTTGAAGGTCTGTAGTGATTGACTCTGCAGAAAGTTGGCGACCTCTTGGCACTATGTGCCTCAGCATCCGCTGACCCCACTCCATCAGTTTACATGGCCTACCACTTGGTGGCTGAGTTGCTGTCGTTCCCACACACTTCCACTTTCTGATAATACAGCTGACAGTTAACTGTGGAATATTTAGGAGCGAGGAAATGTCACAACTGGATTTGTTGCACAGGTGGCATCCTATCACAGTTCCACGCTGGAATTCACTGAGCTCCTGAGAGCGACCCATTCTTTCACAAATGTTTGTAAAAGCAGTCTGCATGCCTAGGTGCTTGATTTTATACACCTGTGGCCATGGAAGTGATTGGAACACCTGATTCTGATTATTTGGATGGGTGAGCGAATACTTTTGGCAATATAGTGTACCTGTCCACGTGAAAGCACACATTATTTTAAATGGGTTTTATGTTTCCCTGCATGTTTCTGAGCTGATGTGAGGCTGCTGAGCATTTTCTTGTCGTAATACTTAGCAGTTTCTTCCCCGACATAAACGCTGAAAATACCAGACCACACAGCACCACTGGAATAGACAAGCAACCAGCCACTCGACCTCTGGCCATTTCTTTGTGGCTTCTGAAGCCCGACTGCCTCAATCTCCCTTTGCATCCAGCAGACTGAAACCCACAGAACCTCACTAATATGGACTGTTCTGGTCTCATTTGAGTGATCTGACCTGATTCTGTATCCCTTCTCAGGTCTAAGGAGCTTTGTAAAACCTTTCAGGTCATTGTTTTGGCCACAACTTTTCACTCTTGGTGCTCTCATCAGCTGGATTCAGCAAAAAAGAGATTAAAACTCTGTTTGCTACCTACCCAGCTCCAAACAGCAGGGTTAGACATGACACAGTGGAACACTTAGGAGCGAAAGACATACATTTTTTCCTTCAGGAGCTGATGGAGACCAAATAAGGAGAGTGATTATTGCAGTTAAATTAATGCTAATGCTGCTCCCTGTCTGCTTGATGTCTAAATAGTCTACTTTTTGCCATCATTCATCAGCTGCATGTTGCACTGCTCCTCAAGTGGTCAGAATAAACTGAGTAGAAGTTTAACAGCATAAATCAACTTTTGTCTGCTGCAGGTCCTACTGCAGGAGCAGAACCTTGGAATACGCTACAAGTTCAACGTGCCCATCCAGCGCACAGGCAGCGGTGACAACGAGGTGGGCTTCTCCTGGCACCACCTGCCCTGGTCTGAATGCTCAGCTACCTGCGCTGGAGGTGAGTTAACAGCACAAACCTCCACTGTAGCTTTCCTCTCTGCTCTTCTCTTCTAGTCTTCTGTCACTGCAACTGGTTTGGACTTTTTGTGTACTTCTTAAATTTTTATACACTGCATTTTCTGTGGTTTTCATTTGATTATTTCTTCCTAATTACATCACAGTTTGTCTGTTTTCATCTGTTGGCTTGATGGAAATTATAGAACCAATGCATTTTTTTTTTACATGTTAACCCTCTGAACTCCAACCAGTTTGTGTGTATTTTTTCTTCACATTTTTACTCATCGTGGACTCATTTTTCACTGCTATATGAAGTTCTGCACCTCTATGCCAAAGTGAAAATGCTATAAATTATTAAAAAAGAGTAAAACAACTGTTGATTTTTTTTTTTTTTTTGAGAATTCAAACTACCATTCAAAAGTTTGGGGTCACCCAGACAATTTCATGTTTTCCATGAAAACTCACACTTTTATTCATGTGCTAACATAATTGCACAAGGGTTTTCTAATCATCAATTAGCCTTTCAACACCATTAGCTAACACAATGTAGCATTAGAATGCAGGAGTGATGGTTGCTGGAAATGTTCCTCTGTATCCCTATGTAGATATTCCATTAAAAATCAGTCATTTCCAGCTAGAATAGTCATTTACCACATTAACAATGTCTAGACTGTATTTCTGATTAATGTTATCTTCATTGAAAAAAAAAGCTTTTCTTTCAAAAATAAGGACATTTCTAAGTGGCCCCAAACTTTTGAACGGTAGCGTATTTACAAAGAAAGTACAAAATTTGAAAAAAAAAAAAAGAAAACAAAAAACCCCACTCAGTTCTGCCAAAAAAATTCTCAAATTTTTGTTATGTCACTGGTGGTCACAGCTGAGTCACTCATATCTTCATGGTTGCACAGGAGAGCGCAGCATTTTTCATTTTTCACTGATTAGAGCTGAAATAGTTAAATAACACGTTTTCAAAAGTGATTTCGATGAAATAACCCAATTTTAAGCTTAGATTTGATTTTGCAGATGACAGCACATCACAATAAGTAGTTCAAAGTAATCAGAAAGTTGGAAATTTTATTTTTATAGCTACTGTCTCTGATAAATGGTGTAACGTTTGCACTTGTCAAAAAGGTCATGTGCCTTTCAAACCCAGCAGCAGGTTTTGGGGTTCAGATTTAATAGTTTCAAATGAACTTGTAAATGAATTATAACACTTTGCATATAATTCATTCACTTTGCATATATTCAGCACATATTTACATAGAATACATCTTTATTAAGTACAGCAATTTCTTTCATTATTTCAGTTTATTTATTTACAGACAACATTACTGTCTCTGTGTCAACCTTCTACTGAGCTCAAGTGGCCAGTTGCCTTTTGAAAAAGAACTCGAAGCATTTTGGTGTTGAATAGCATAACATACTGGGGGTGTTTAAATTCTTTTTGAATATTCCTAACCTTTTTAAGCATTTAATTCTTTATGTCTTTGTGTGTGTGTGTGTGTGTGTGTGTGTGTGTGTGTGTGTGTGTGTGTGTGTGTGTGTCATTCTGTAAATCTTCCCCAACCAATATTTCCACAAATGCTGAGGAGCAGAGTGCAGAAACCCAGGATTTGAGCTGGGTTTCCAGAATCATTCCTTTATAGCTGGAGATTCAGCCCTCTAATAAATTCAACATGTATATTTTCCATATTTTAAACAAAGTAATGAATATGGTGTAGGTTCTGTGAATGGGCTGCTCTGCATAGCTTCTGGTTTACCAGCGCTACACAGAGATGCGGCTACTCTTCCAGAGCGCTTATCCTACAAAGTCAAACATTCAGAATCTAAAACCGCAATGAAATGTTGACCATGGCCTCAAGAATGACTAAACCAAACCTTTTAGCCCAAAAGCAATGGGTTTCATGTAACAATAAATAGTGTTTCTTCCCAGTTGTCAAGCGTGGCCTGGATGGGTTTGTAATATTTTGTAAAAGCATGACTGAATAAGCATGTGGGTTTCTCCAAGGAAGGATTTCCAAGTCCAGAGCAAGAGTTTGAAGCTATTCCTTAGATGGGGAAGCACACATGGCCTTTCAGCATCGTAAACATGCCTTTGCATTGTTGATCCAAATGATCTAATTTGTGTCTACTGTGTGTCTCTGGCCGTGCAGAGCTTTAAATCAGTAAAATGTTATTTAATCGTGCACCCATTCGATTGAGCAAGCTCAGCTAATCATGAAGTGTTGTTTAATATATCACTGCCGTAATAAAATCTATGAAAAACACCTTTTGACAGCCTTACAACTGAAACTCTTTTACCCCATGCTTTGCACTGTTCCTCTAAACTGTATTTCACTGTGAGCACAGATGGGTAGATTTTCTATACTTCACACATACACACTCCATATCTCATTACATCTGCCAGACAAGTCTGCCGTGGGATATGTCCCAGGAGGGTCCAAACAGACCCTTTTCTTAGTTGGTGTGATACAGACACACACACATGCACACACACATACACAGTGGGAGGTGTGACACCGATACGGTAGCCCTCACTCTCTCTGGTAGCAGCCAAAGTAAAGAGCTCTCTGCTCTGTAAAAGTGATTTGCCAACATATCCTGCAAAGAATCAGGAATTTACATGTCTGAATTTACTACAGACTGAAAACGATACCAACTCGGCTCAAACGCAGCGCTGGACATGCCGCCTGCCCGCCCTGCTGCCTGCCCGCCCTGCCCCCATGTTCTTGAAGGGTTTTTAATATGCAAGATCAGCTGAGCTCTGTGCTGCCTTATTGATCAGCCTTTCACCCCCTGCAGGCTCTCAGAAACAGGAGGTGGTGTGCAAGAGGCTGGACGACAACTCGGTGGTGCAGAACAGCTACTGTGACCCAGACGGCAAACCTCCAGAGAACCAGAGAGACTGCAACACTGAGCCGTGTCCCCCAGAGTACGTAACGCCGAGGCTTGGTTATTTTCAGCTGATTGCTTTTGCAAAATCTTTAAAATGTCAGGCATTAGAATAATGACTCACACGTTTATAGGCGCAAGGTGAAGGTGGCGTCTCCAAATTGCTTGTTTTGTCTCACCAACAGTCAATTTACAATGATATAAAACAGAGAAGCTGCAAACCCTCACATTTTAGAAGCTTGAAGCAGAGAATATTTTGCTTTTTTGCTTGATAAATGATCTCCTTTACGACTCATTGTTTCACTGCTAAGTCCTGCTCTCCAGCTAGCCTGCTTAGTTAAGTACTTTTGTCTAAGAAAAATGAGAGTGAAGGTGACAAAAATTATTTTTGAACCCTTTTACAGAGTATTTATTCATTCTAAAAGGCAGTAAGTTATACTTTTGCTCGTGGAAACAAGTTGTAACCTCAATACTGACATATTACCACCTCAAAGTCAAGTCGCCGTTATTTAAGTAGTACATTTAAAACAACAGATGTCGAGCCAAAGTGCCTTCCAGAAGAGAAACAAGACTGACGTTATAAATTTATCTAATTTAAATATTAAGGAAAAGACCCAATAATATTATATAGAGAAGCCCAGCGAATCTGATGATTCCTTTTGAACGAGCACTTGATGATACTGGAAAGGAGGAACCCACTTTAAAGGGGAACAAATCTTTGGCAGAGCCAGGTTCAGTGAGGACAGCCGTCAACCTCGACTGGTTGGTGTGAGAGTAGAGAGAAAAGGACACCAGAGAGAAACAGATACAAACAAGAGAACAAAAACCACTGTGCTATGTTGTATATGTTGTATGAGGACAGTTTGATGTGACCAAAGCTGATAAGCAAACAGAGCAACATTTGCATTGATGTGGAACTGTGTTCTGGCCACCTTTAATTTTGAATTGAGATATATTTTCTTCTTTTTAGCTCTGTTTTGGTCTCTACTAACTCCTGAGCTGGTAAATCCTCCAATGTGCTTACCAGGTAGTTGCAAAGTGTGTCTGCTGTTTGTTACTGCAGCAATACTAGGTCAGAGCAAATGTCCATAATATTAGTGTAGGACATCACTAGATCCAACCAACTGCATGTATGGAATAGAGTCCTCCAAGTAGTATATGACAACAACTCTGCATCCATGGTGTCCACAAATGTCTGTGTGCTCCTCCTTAATTCTCAAGCTTTAACAGTGGCCTCCTGTCATCTGCCAGTAACACCAGGAACAAATCTCAACTGGCAACTATCTGGTGAGCACACTGGATATTGTAGCAGCTCATCTCTTGGTAGGGAATAAAAATAGAATTAAAAAGAGATAAATATACACTTAAATTCATCTGGTGGCCAGGACACCCCTCCGAATCTTCTTTGGAAGATGAATTATATCCTCCCCACAGATGTAAAAATAGTAACATTGTAATAAATATGCATATATGGTGTCTACAGCTTTCCATTTCCACATCCAGTATCATCAAGACTTAAGGTGTTCTTTCAGAGCTATTTTTGCTAATAACAGTTTAAAAAAAATGCAGCTGAGCACAAGGAGAATGAATAAATACTGCAGGCCAGTAGACCTAAAGCTGAAACTGGCTAAAAGGCTCTGCAGAGCTGAGGAGAATTGCGTCAGCTGATAACTCTCTGTGAGCGACACCTTTAACATTACACACAGACATTTGATCTGCTGTTAATATAAAAATATGGTGTATAGCAGCATAAGTTAATACTTTCAAAAGAAAAACCCTCCATAAAAATGAGACTGACTCATGATATTAATTCGCCTTCAATGAGCCCTAGTTGTAAAATGTGTTTGGAAGAAAATAATAAAATAAAAGGGCAGTGATTTATAACTTCATATGTTAACTATTTTCAGTGTTTGCTTCATGCCAAAAATAAGAGCTCTGAAAATGGCCACCTGTGTTTGATTGTTTTGGCTTCTTTACCGATCCTCGAGGGGCAATATACACGTATACAGGTGGAATATGAACTTGTGTTTGGTGGCCAAATGTCTGTAAACCCTTCACTTCAGCTGGAAGCACGGCCAGACTCGCTTCAATCACGTCTGGAAAAAGTGGGATTAAATGCATCAGGTTAATTAGTTTCAGACTATCTTGACAATTAATTGTGTATGGGAGCGGGTGCCGGTGTCTGTCAGCTGGATTTCAGTCAAAAAAACTGATAGCACTGTAAATCTACTGTATCAGTGGTAATCTGTATTCATATGTTAAGACTACAGATTGAGTTATTTATTTTCACATCTGCATTCAGTGGACACAGACTGATTAGTACTTCAAGGCTACGGCGGTGCATGTGTGTGTGAGTCATCGTGCATACGTGGTGTTTGTGTGTGTTCAGAAGGCAAACATCTCTTCTGCAGCGTCAGGAGAGGGCAACTAAAGCAGGTCATGTAAACACGATTGTTTTAGAATAGCCAGGGTTTTATGGGCTCGGGTAATGAAAGCTCACACAGATGTTTAACACGTCGTTAATGCTGTATACATTCTTTCACATGATGTAATATCTCACAGCCTGGATGTGTTTGGAGTTCTGCTGTCTGTGCAGTTTTATGAAATTAATTCTGAAGTCTATAGACAGACTTTCTCAACGTCACAACCTTGGTGGCCTGGCATTGCACTGGACACTAAAATACACTCATCTGCACATCCTCTCTGTTTTGTGTAAACACGGCTTGCCGTTCACCTAAAAAGTCCTTGCATTTTTTTTCGCATGACAGCTGAGTCACTAATGGCTTCTTAGTTTTTTGCAGACTCTGGTGCAAATGGTTTATTTTGGGCAAATATGAGACATGCAGAATTAAGTGAATTTGATCAAAAAATATTTCAATTTTAAACTTTGATTGGATTCATTTTCCCAGTGGATCCACGTCACAGAGGAGTAGTTAAAAAACAGTCAGAAAGTTGAAAATCCTCTCTGTTATGACACTTCTTGGATTTGATAAATGGTGCAATTTTGGCAAATTGTAAAAATAAAACATGGCTTTCAAACTCTTCAGCGGAGGGTTTAGGGTTCAGAGAATTAATTTCCCAAACAACACTGTGCTGGTTGATCCTCAGGTTACTGAATTTATTGACATGGAGCAGAGTGCTTACTTGCAAGAATGGTTTTGTGCTCATAGATACTGGTTTCTCTTTTCATGTCATGTGCACACACCTGTTTTTTTATGATCAAAGGTTTTAAGTAGTGGTGGGATGCAATTAAAATTAATTAATTACAGGCTTGGTAATTAATTAATCACAATTAATTGCAGTTTTGTCAAATAGCAGTATTTGACACAATAAGTGAAGTTTTTCAATTCAAATAAAATTGTGGTTGACAGTTGAATCAATGAATAGACATATACGTGTTTATAATTTAAAATTTATTTTAAAAAAGGAAAATGGGACATATAGAAAAAAGTGATTTTGATGACTTAAAGCCTGAATTTAGGTGTTTTTTCACTGTATGGCACATAAAATCAGCATAAGTAGTTCAAGGAGCTTCAGAAAGTTGAAAATCCAGAGATTCATTCTGTTTTCATCTTTTCTGGGTCTGATAAATGGTGTAATTTTGATGGTTCTTTTTATAGGAATATCAATTTTTATTTATTTAATTTTTTATGAACAAAAAGTTTATAATTAAGTTATTAAAAGAGATATTTTTGTTGTTTAGGTTATTCCTCCTCCAAGGAGGCAGAGCCTCGACAGAGTAAAAACTTAAACCACAAAAATGTTTCATTTCTATTTATCTGCATTTTTCATCTGTCTGCTACATTCACAGATTACTGCAAATCTAAGTGCAATTATAGCGATTTTATTCAACATTTTAAGACTTACTGTAAACTCAAGCACTGTCTAGAAAAGTGGTCTATTATGGGATGGCTACACTGTTAGCCGTTCGCATAACTCATAGCTAACATTAGCTCTGGTGCTAACAGCAACATGTTTTACATTGAGGTGATAACATCGGCTTGAAGTGACGCAGTGATCAGAAAAGTCTTTGTTGGACAATTTGCACACAACCAGGCTTTTATCCAAGCTGCCATCAGGAAGATTTTTAAAAGGAAACTTTCTGCCCAACAAGTTCAATCTCATCTTCCTTCACTGTTCACCAGTGCCTGACTTCACTCAGTGCTTCCTGTGCTTCTTCTTCATGGCTACAAACAGACTTTAGGTTCATTACCGCCACCTACTGGGCTGGAGTGTTCATCAGAGTTACCGGTGTGCCAGAAATGAGGGAACTGAGGAGGGTGCAATTAATTGAATTATTATTTTTAACGCGTTATTTTCGCTGTAATTAATTAATTGAAATTAACGCGTTAACGTGCCAGCCCTAGTTTTAAGACTAATTAAATGCCATAAATTAGGAGCTGTCTGATCAGGGAAGAAGAAAGGAGATAATGAACTTAAAAAGAGAATCAACACTATCTTTCATCCATCCATTAGCTATACATTGCTTAATCCTCATTAGAGTCGTCGGGGGCGGGGATGGAGTCTATCTCAGCTGACTTAGGGTCACCAGTCTATCACAGGGCTACACACAGACAAACAATCACACTCACATTCACACCTACAGACAATTTAGAGTTACCAATTAACCTCAGAAACTTTTTGGACTAGTCTGAGGAAGCCAGAGTACCTGGAGAAAACTCACACATGCACGGGGAGAACATGCAAACAGAAAGATCCCCGGAAGGCCGAGTCGCAAACCAGGGATCTTCTAGCTGCAAGGCGAAAGTGCTAACCAGCCTCCAACACCATCCTCTGTAACTTTTTTTTTTTTTTTTTTTTTCAAATCAAAACTATATTATGATTTATTGCCTTTGCCTTACTTTGCTCTTTTGGTAGACTGACCATGATGAAGTCACCTAAATGTACAGTGTCAATGCTGTGTTTGTAATGAGTTAATCTCAGGGAGTGTAGCACAAATAGTACACAGAGAAACAACACTCAGAAATCACGGAAATGTTCTGCAACTGAGCTGTTCATGTCGTTTCATCTCTTCTCCAGGTGGTTTATTGGCGACTGGTCAGAATGTGGGAAGACGTGTGATGGCGGTATAAGGATGAGGACGGTCCTGTGCATCAGGAAGATCGGCCCTGCTGAGGAGGAGACACTGGAGGACACCCACTGTCTGACTCACCGGCCCATCGAAAGAGAGTCCTGCAACAATCAGTCCTGCCCGCCAAAGTGGGTCACTCTGGACTGGTCTGAGGTAAGACGAGACTCCTAAACTATTTCCTTTAGCTCCCTGTGCTGTCGAGACCTTAAGTTCACACCTTCTCCTCCCTCCTCAGTGCACGCCAAAATGTGGCCCCGGCTTCAAACACCGCATCGCCTTGTGTAAGAGTAGCGACCTGACCAAGACCTTCCCGCCCGCCCACTGCCCGAGCCACAACAAACCTCCAGTCCGAATCCGCTGCAGTTTAGGACGCTGCCCTCCTCCTCGCTGGATCCCTGGAGAATGGGGACAGGTGGGACTGCACCCCCTTCATATGACCAAGAACAAAATTGCTCTTTATGAATCCTCTAAACCCCAAACACTCACATTTTCCCTAATGTGGGCGCATTTTTCACTGTAATATAAAGTCCTGCACCTCTGTGGAAACAGAACAACCATGGGTCGAACTAGAAAGAGCTCAAAATGTCTTCAGAATACCAGAAATTTTTGAAAAGGAAAAAAATTAAGTCAAAATTATTTAATATGTTATTTTACAAAAATTTAAAAAGCACTGGAAAAAAACAAGTACAGTATTTTTCCAAATGCCCAAAACTGAAAAAATAAGGACTTTGAATGCGATAGTTAAATTATTTGACTTATTTTCACTTCACTTTGCAAATCAGCTCAAGAAAGATATTTCACCATGCTGACTGAATCTTCCAACAACTTGCTCCTCTGTATACCTGAGCTATACCATTATTTTATTGATCCAGTATGTTATAATTCCCCCGAATTTCTCTTGCTGTCCTATGTTTGCTCCGTGTAATCATAGCCTGCAGTTCAACTGAAAAGTCTCAAGTAACTTTTGTCCTGTGAGTGTCGGTCACTAGTGGAGTAACTAATGGCTTCACGGTGATGATGTGGAAAGCAGAATATTTTTTATTTTCATCCAATCTGGTGAAAGCAACATTTGCGTTGATTTGCAGTCATGTTCTGGCCAACTGGTGAATTTAGCTACTTTATTTTAGGTCTGTTGTGGGTCTCTAGGGCTGCACAGTGGCTTGGTAGCTAGCACCCTAGCCTCACAACTACAAGATCCTTGGTTTGCATCCCTGTCCTCCCGGGATCTTTCTGCATGGAGTTTGCATGTTCTTCCTGTGCATGCGTGGGTTTTCTCTGGATACTCTGGCTTCCTCCCACAGTCCAAAAACATGCTCAGGTTAACTGCTAACTTTAAATTGTCGGTAGGTGTGAATGTGAGTGTGATTGTTTGTCTGTATATGTAGCACTATGATAGACTGGTGACCTGTCCAGGGTGTCTCCTGCCTTCATCCCAAGTCAGCTGGGATAGACTCCAGCCCCCCCGCGACCCTAATGAGGATTAAATGGTGTATAGATAATGGATGGATGGATGGATGGATGGATGGATGGATGGGTGGATGGATGGGTGGATGGATGGATGGATGGATGTTGGTTTCTACCAACTCCTGAGCTGCTAAATGCTCCATTATGTTCACCATTGTTAAAACTCCCCTGCGGGTGAGTACACAGATAGCTGCAGACACCATTGTCATTTCAATGAAATATCATGATTTTAAGCTGAGATCTGGCTATTTTTTTAGTCTCTGTAATTTCTGGCTTGACTGTAGTGTAATTTGGGGGATTAAAAAAAAAATAACTCAAACTCACTTTTCAAACCTGCTGGTGGGTTTTGGTGTTCAGAGAGTTAACTTCCAAAGCAGCATTGGTTAATCCTTTAAAAGGACAGCTGTTTAAAAGACGAAACATGCACAGATAGATCCCATGTGTAGGTGAATGGTTTGTGTAATTTACACCTGGATGACATACAGCAGGGTTCCAAACAGACCTGAGATTGTGTTTGTGTTTGTGTGTCCAAGTGCTGTAGCATGCCTGGAGTATGTGATTGGTGGCAGGAATATCCTCCCGGCTGTTTGAAGTTTATCTCTGCGTCAGAGTGGGCCTCTCTGTCACTTCCAGGAACAGGATTTTGAGAAAGACAGAGGATTCTTGGACTCACTCGACGTGACTTAGTGTGCTCAGAGAAAGCTGCTGAACACTTTACAACACAGCTGACTCATGTTGAGGAGATGATGCCAAAAAGTCGTGCGTCAGAGATGGCTGTATCTACAAAAAGTATGGCTTGTTATTTTGGAGCGTTTGTTGATAATTCAGTGTAAAATTTTAAACAGTGTTTAGAAAGTGACTGCGTGAGTCGCTTGTGCTCTGGCGGAGGTTATATCATGGCTTTAGCTGTGTTGTTCAGGTCAGAGGTCAAGAGTCGGTCTGTCTGGGTTGCAGTTTCCTCATATCGGCCACATGTGTTCACAAACACCAGTGTACTCTTTTATGATTCAATCAGTGCCAAGAACAGCCATAAACAAAGCTGATAACCTCAGTGTGGTCCGTCAGAGGAGGTTAATACCTCGTAGAGTAACAGCTGGAATCTGCTCTTACACAGCGATTTCTGAAGCGCTGCAGAGTGCGTGTGCGTCCATCTCCACCTCTTCTGCTTTTCTGGCTGTAATTACAAGCTTCACCCTCGCCGCTCTAGTCCTGGCCCTCCAAGCGCTAGAAAGGTGAGATTGTTGCCAGCTACCCAGCGCCTGGTCTCGCAGGCCAAAAGGTCACTGGTTCAAATCCCACTTAAGTTGCGCCATTGACGTATACCATCTGTCATGGCCGGCAGCGGGCCCTAATAAAGACGGTCTAATTGGGAAGGGATGACATGCAGGCTCGCTGATCTGAGGCAGTCAGAGAGGATCATTGAAGGTGACGGAAAAGGGGGGTAGTCGAGTTCATATCACACACACACACGCACACGCACACATGATGGCTGACAGGTGTGTTATTCCTCAGCGTTTCCCATTCATTACAGAGACATCCAGTTTGTTTCAGGCTCGTGTTTTGCCGAAGGTGAGTTGGCACCTACAGCCGTTATTGTTTTTTATTGGTCTTTTCTTCTGCAAAGGAGTTTAATGGCCGCCCATAGGACCAATCTCAGCTTTTATTACAACTGGCACACTGATAGGAGTTAGTCAAAGAAAGGCAGGAGCACATTTTGGGTTCACAAAAGCAAACTTTTCACGTGTCAACAAACATTTACATCTTTGTTTGATTTCTCTCCTCTTTAGAAAGTCACACTAATACGGACCACATTCTAAAGGAGGTATCTTAGGGTTGCTTTAATTCCGACTTAATAACAAATTCTAAATAAGAATGCAGCACAACACCTGCAGATGTTTATACTTATTGAATATTCTTTTTGCTTTGGCAAGAAAAAGTGGATTAAAGAAAGTATCAGTCAACAACAGGCTGAAAGTATTGAAAAAGCACTCACTTGAAATTAAAAAAAAGTGAATGTTACTGTTGTATCATAATGCAACTTTGTCACCAAATCCACACATTCTAAATATTGAAGGGGATACATCCGCTGTGTCCTTTCCAAAATCTACATCTTAGCATTAATTTTTTAACTTAATTTTCTTTATCCTAGGTTTTGTGCCCTCTTTGTTTTTGTTTCTTTGCCACATGCCTGTTCACAGCAGAGTTAGTCATGCCTTCACGGTTTGGTTGAGAAGTGCAAATTTTTTTTTTCAGAATGTGGTCAGTGTAAACAATTTATTTTTGGCAATTTTTTAAATCAAACATTTGCCAGAATAAGGCATTTTTTATGAAATATTGCAATTTTAAACATAGTTAATTATCCTGATTGAACAGCATTTTACATATGATTAGTTCAAGGACCGTTGGAAAGCTGATAATTGGACAATTCCTTCTGTTTTTACAGTTTCTGGTTGATAAATGGTGCACTTTTAAAGGTAGCATGCCTTTCAAACATGATTGAGTAACTCAGAGGGTTAAGATGCTTTTTGAACATGAGTTGACCTGTTTATTTGAAGCTGGGAAACAGTCAGTGACAGGCTGGATCAGATCTGGGGAAGGTGACTGCTTGCCGATTCTGTGCGCTGATTATTGGTTGATTGGATCAAGCCTTGCGGTGTATGTGCAGGATTTGCTACAGAATGACTGAGTGTGCGTCTGGGTGCACTCAGGGTCATAGAGAAAACATGGTCCTCGTTTACATTAAATTTCAGTTTGACTGAACTTCTCCTCTGGATTCTGTTGCAGTGTTCAGCTCAGTGTGGCCTTGGCCAGCAGATGAGGACGGTGCAGTGTTTGTCGTACACCGGACAGCCTTCTAATGAGTGTGCAGAGTCCCTCCGACCAACCACCATGCAGCAGTGCGAGAGCAAGTGCGACGCCACCCCGATCTCCAACAGCGACGGTAAGATGAAAGGTCTGCCATCACACTTTAGTGGTGCTGGCTCACCTCGACTGTGTGACGCGTCGTCTGCTTGCAGTTTTCATCACGGTCAAAGAGACAATTTGTGGCCACCAGACGGTGTGCAGTTCCATCTTATGCACAGGCAGATGGTTTTATGTGAACGCATACTGTGCTGTTTGTGCAGCGCCTTCACACAAAGGCCCAACTGAAAAGGTTATAAACTGTCTCTATCTTCATCTTCACTGTTCTGCTATGACCTAAACACACTTGGATGACACACTCCTCTACACTTTGCCAGCTACATTAATCTTTCCAGTGAGGTTGGCTCCTGGTCAAAGCGAAACAGCTCAGCCCTCCATATACACTTACACATGATGGATGGCTATTCAGATGCATAGAGAAGGGCCTTTCGATTAGCCTGAATGGAAAACGTGAACAGCGTTTACAGGCTGGCTAATGGGATTAGCTGTAGGCTAATTGTTCCTTTACGGACAGCAGTGAGGCAATGTCTCGTTTCATTTGGCTCTGCAGAGGCAGGGGCCAAAGCCTAATAAGGGAAGACACTCTGATCGTGATAAGGCATTTAGAGCGCTGCCTGTCAGGCATCCAGCTCACAGTTTGTGTGTGTGAGTGTGGATCGTAGGGATGGCAGTCAGCCCAGTTAGAGAACGAGGCCAGGATCTGTCTCAGTCTTAGCCTCTGCGTCCAAGTATAGCTGCAGAGTTTCATTCAGTTCAGGCCTGAGGGAGATGCATTGGTACTCGTGCAGCAGGTTAGCCCCAGTTTGTGCAGCAATAGCAATTTTCCTACAAATACACCAGGTCATTTAACAGCTTACTTTTATCCTGAGGTATTTTCTGAATCCTTAAAGACTACTCTAAAGATTGGAGTGGAAAAGTACTCCATTTGTTGCACAGTACGAAAGATTTCAGTCTATTTCCCAAGTTCAAGATTGTGTTCCCTAAACAAGACTTAAAAGATGTTTTGCTTTTAATTTAAAACAAAAGCAAGATATCTGTGCTTTATATTGTGTTAACATGAAAATTTGAAAACAAATATCAATATACACACACAAAATCACAAAAAAGTGGTGTGCATAGAGGTCTGTGTATTGTCAGTAGACAGTATGTGAAATTCCAAGCTTATTTTGTCTCATTGGATGGTCCCAGACATACACTGAAATGAACACTCAACAGAGAAACTGATGATAACTCAACACACATCACAATAATTCTCATGTTTACTGAAGAAATCAGTGCTATAGCAAGAAAACGTAAAACAGGATCTCAATGCTGTTCTAACAGCAACAAAAACAGTCATCATTCCTCAGTGGAATTAATTAATTAAATTTATTTGCAGAAAGGAAATTCTCAAAAGCTTCTGTCTGAAATGACAGACTGACTCGTGTTTTCTCCTCCCACTGCTGCAAAAGTGTCGCTCAAAGGGAGTCTTTGAATTTGTTGGGTTTTTCTGATCATATGATATTAAAAGAGCCTGACCTTAACATGTGAGATGAGAGGAGTTATGTTCTGAATTGGTGCTATATAAATATAACTGTGAAGTGGACTGAATTGAATTTGAGAGCAGCACAAGCTGGGGTTATGAGCAGGTCACCTCTTAATGAAAAAAAGATTTTAACCAGCCCTTTTCTGTCTCTGTAGAATGCAAAGATGTCAACAAAGTGGCTTACTGCCCATTGGTGCTGAAGTTCAAATTCTGCAGCCGAGCGTACTTCAGACAGATGTGCTGCAAGACTTGCCAGGGGCACTGACCCTCGGAGCACGAGACGTAGCAACAGAAAAGCTTGGACACAAAGGCAAAAAGGATGGAGGAAAACGGCACTGAGATGGACAAGAAGAAAACAGGGCAACATCCCCATCTCTGGACCAGTGGGAGAAAGATAGAAAGAGCTGCGCTGCAGAAAGAGGGGGAAAGAAGTATGGATTTTCCTGTTGATCACACCGATCCTCCTGCCCTCCATCATGGTGGAATCCAAACCACTGCTCAGCACACAACGCTGACAAACGCTTTTTTTTTTTTTTTTTTTTTTTTTTATTTTCACTTCTGTGAAGTGGAAGATTATTTGTTGGTGATGTTATTTTTATTATAATAATAATTATTGATATCATTGTTAGTCTTCCTCCGTGTTTAATGAATCCAAAGTGCTGGACACATCGCTCACAGAGGATGTACCTGGAGATTGGAGGATGGGGACTGGAGGCTCCGGCTCCTGTCTGTGGGACGACTGTGATGGTGCTATTGGCAGGCAGACTTTTGGCTTTGGTGCACTTTTTTGTGTAAATACTTTTGCCAATTTTACCGCTCAAATACGACAGAGAAAGCCCATCAGTGTACTGTATATTTATTGTACAATTCTAAACAGAGCTGAGATATTGTCCTCTGTCATGTTTTTGTCAGATAGTAGCCTACTGTCATGGAAGGGAATGTAATGTGATTGAATTCATATGCAACGTGCTGGAATGAGAATATTACATACTGTAACGTACATTAAACTCTTATATACTGTAAGGATTTGTATATTATATATGATGTTAATCCAGGACCAGGAACTACCACACGGATAGAGGAGGATTTTTAAATTTTCTTTCCCCAGACTGGTGCCTTCAGTCATGTAAAAGTTACCCTAGTGTCCTAGGCCTAGCTGGCCATCACTAAACATCCAGTTGAGGAGTTTTCAGTTCACTATTGAAGGATTCATTTTGAAGGAGCATTTTCTATGAAGCAGCCTGTCTATTGGAGTCACAGTGCAGTCACTATTTCTCACTCTTCTCTGTCAAGAGTTGGTCAAATGTCATGTTTTTTGTATTATAGCTGCAAGAGTGGAAGGAACAGTTCAACATTTTAGGAAATGTCCTTATTTGCCTTCTTGTCAAGAATTAAATGTGGAGATTAAGAGCAGAATAGTAGAATAGAGCCAGGAGAGGATTAGCTTAGCTTAGCATAAAGACTGGAGATGGAGGGAAACTGCTAGCAGGGCTCTGGCTGAAGGTAATAAGATTCAACTTACCATCAGCACCTCTAAAACTCCTTCAGTTATATAATTTCTACAAAATCAGAGTTTAAAAAGTCCAATAACTGCGCTACCATTCAAATCCATTTTAGTACAAGGGCAATAAGTCTGCCATCATCAAACAAATGTGAATGAGTCAGAAGCCATTCAATTCATTTTCCATTTCCAGGAAAAATGCCTCAGTAGCACTCATCTTGTATCAAACCTGCCTAATATTAGATAAATGGTTTTGATTGGCTCAGCTTATTCAAGGCCAGATGGAAATCTGTTTGAACGGTTGGGGAGGCGACATATTCTGCCCAGTCAAGACTGAGCTGTCGTGTTGTTTTGGTTCCAAGGCTAGTGAGCAATGATAGCTTTGTAACATTTTTGAAGATTCTGTCTTCCATTCAGCACTGAGGTTTTGTAGCAGTTAGAAAACAATTGGTTTTGTTTCCAACTTCTTCTCCTCTGTTTATCACTGTCATGTAGCCTACAGCGCCACCTTCTGATGACACCACACAGCCTAGTTTTGTCACTCCAAAGCAGTTAAAGAACCGAGTCATACTCCCATTATGTTTTGTTTCTTGGCTTTGTTTTGCTTTTTGGCACATTTCAAAAGTTTGTGTCAAATTTGCAAAAAAATGACATGGAAGCATGAGTAATGATGTGCTCGACTACTTCTCAGCCTGGATTCTCTGTCGATTACCTGACTCTGGGACTTCACTGTGTCCGGCTAATAGATGTATTGAGGAGATCTGATACCAAGTTTAAAGTACCAGACAGCCATTCATTCCTATGAAAGATGTTCATTGGGCACATATAACCATTGAGCATTAGCAGGACTAGAGTCTCCAGCTGAGTCAATAGAGAGCATATGTGTCCAAGACTTGTACTGGTCAAGCTAGTTGAATTGTTGTTTGCTCTCTAAAATAATTTAAATATATTTCTTACTAGACTATTTAAAACTTACTGGACCAAATGGACAAATTCTGATTACAAAAAGAGACATTTTGGGGAGGGGGTTGTAATGCTCAGAAAAATGTGTGCTTTGTTTCAAAGCTGCTGCTTATCAATCCAGTGAGTCATGCAGAAGTTGCAATACCCTGTTCAGCCACTCTGAAAAACTTGCTTTGTTCCTGGTAGTGTGTTTTAGCTGAGAAATAGTCCAACGCTCAACCTCCTTCCAAAACATTAATTTTTTTAAAAATGAATTAAACTAACAAGATTACAGTAGTTAATTAGTGGGATTTAAAGTTGCTGCCAGGCTTGTTTCCACTGTTTACTGTAATCTAACATCTCTGTTATAGATATTAGATTAGTCACAGGAAGGTTAAAGAAAGCATATTTCTCAAAATGTTGAGCTGTTCCTGCTAAATATACACTACGTATCCGGGCTTCACACACCCTCCCTCAGATAAAGTTACCCTCTCGTCCTCTTTCCCTTCCCTCCCATCATCTTCACTGAAAAGAACAAAAACAGCCAACTCAATGGTGCTTCCCCTCCTCTTCTATTGTATTTTTTTTTTATTTCCATGGAGTACTGTGTTTACCTCTTCTTTTCCTCCCACTGTGCTCCGAGGGTTACGGCCTTCCCAGGCTTCTGGTGCTATCAAGTGGGTGCTTTCATTCAAACCCTCGCCAGTGTGCTTAAAAGTGAGGCTGGATCCAAACAATATGAAATAATATATGTGTCAATATCTCCGTTGGTAAAATGCTGGTCATGTTATTGTTTTTGTTTGTATCTGTTTATACCTCACACTGGGAATTTGCATTGTTAACCGTGTATTGTTGTATGTGCGACCAACAAAATGGACACTCGCCCAGTCATCGCTGATCCCTTCCTGCTGGGGCTGTGAAAGGGAACACCTATGAAACGTCTCCATCACACACCTGTTATGGGGAGAAACCTGAGAGACAGTGTAGGAGTGTGAGAGGATCTCATCGAAGCTGTTAACAACGAAATATTGCTGCTGCTACTTTTTTGTTGCCATCTTCAGGATGACAGATTTTATTGGTTAAAGAGGCAGAGCAGACAGTGGACACCAAGAAGCATTTCAAATTCAAAGTGCTTGGACTGACTCTCTGTTGGCCATGGGATAAAGGAGCCTCCAGAAAAAGAGAAGTGAACTCAATCAAACTGGTACTCATTGCTGTGAACTTGGATGTTTGAATGTCACATTGCTTGTACCTGTACCTAAAGTGCAAGAGAAAATGAGAGGCATCATGTGATTAGTATATTTTATATTCAGTATTAATGTTGGTACACTGTTACTAATTTTTTTTCAAATGTAAATTATATGCTAATTTATTGCGTTGTCTCACTTGTACATTTATTTCACTGCATGCAAATTGAAATTTAGCATAGTGAAAAAATGCAGTGATACAGCCCTTCACCAACATTTTTTTAAAAAAGTAGATACAATAAAAAGAGCAGCTTTTAAAGAGACTCTGTATCAGTGGATTCATTCTTCCTCATGCCTGCTCAGCATTTCTAGTTGCAGTCATTGCTGTGAGAACGTACACCGAAAATCACACAGTGCCAGCGTGGATGCCCCGTTCTCACAGGCTTGAGGAGATATATACTTTTGTCCTTTCATTCAACTCTTGGAAAGCACCCACAGCATAAGAGTAGCTACTGGCATCACACCAGGATCCCCGTTACCACCATCCATTCACTCAGTTTAGGGTGACCAAATCAGAGAAGGAGCTTTTGTTCCAATTGAACTCTGACAGCATCATCATCTAAAGTTTGAGCAGAATGCTACTGAGCAGCATGAAACACCTTCCTGAACCATCCCAGAGACTCTTGCCATGGTCTTCTACTCTCGTTCCACTCATCCTGACCTCAAGTGTCTGGATTCGCTCTCTGGGAGCTGTGAAATTTCCACTCTCCCTGATAATTAATTCCAAATAAACAGTAACCCACTTGGCTGGGAAACACCGCCGTCTCCTTCTAATCCACAGTGTCCAATTACAGAGGGAGACAGATGGCTTGTTTGGTCTAATGTAACCAGTTTAGATTACCTGTATGTCTGGCTCAGCTTCTGCAGGGTTCTGTGATTACATTAGTCCTAACCTGCAGAGCTCAGGGCGACAGGCAAGGAGGAAAAAGAAGGAGAAGCTGAGGGATCTTGTATCTGCAGGTGACCTCAAGGTCCTGAGGTGGCTGCTTTACACCAAACAATTATATGTGAACACATTAGGCATGCAATTAATGAGTATTTTTATCTGATTACTTTCTTGACTAATCAGATAGTTGTCTGGTATATTAAATGTAAGATCAGTGTTTCACCAGGCCCAAAAGACGTCCTTAAATGTCTTGTTTTGTCCATAACCCAAAGATATTCAGTTTACTGTCAAAGAGCTGGAAAATGCAGTTCTTTATTTAGAATATCACTCATATCAATTATTTAATTCTAAAAATAGTTGATTAATTTAATAGTTGACAACAAATCAGTTAATTGAATAATCAATATAGCTCTAGCAAAGTACATCGACCATTGCCTATTGTTGATTCAACATGACAGAGAGACTTCAAGATGAGGATACAAATTAAAACTGGCTGGTAGCTTTTCCAAGTATTTCTTGATACATAAAGTTTCACCCTGCAGCTGGACAGGATTGGTTCTTCAGGTTTGTTACACATGATACCCGAGAAGTCTGTGTTTTTGAGACTGTCATTGGTCTACATACTGATTTACTTTGCCCTTGCAAGTGCATAAATTGAAATGAAATCTGTTTATAACAACAGGCAGACTACAGATAAGTGTTTGTTTACCTATTAATTCCAGTATGCTAACTTTACTAGCATAGAGAATTGCATCAGTCTCCCTGACGAGCACCATGTGTATTGGATGGGATGTGACAGAGTGACATCCCAGTACATCAGGCCGCTGAGGCGTGCAGTTCATGGGCTGCTTATGATAAGAGGTGTGGAGAGGACGAGGAACAGATTTCTCCTCTTCTCCAAGATTCTGCACTGACAGTGACAGAAGCCATTGCTGCCGCTTATCAGCAACACAATATCTTACAAGCTGCACGACAAAACAAAGCTGTGCAAAGATGCGCCAGCGATAAGATACTAACAATCACAAAGACACAAGCACATGTTCAAATACAGGCAGGAATTCTTCAGAAAGCTTCCTGCAATGTGTCAAACTTCATCATCTGGCTCCCCTTGAAGTCTGAAACCCTGCAGACCTGCAGCATTACTGAGCAACACACTGAGGTCCTTAGGATACACCATAACTCTAAAGGCTGTTTGTGTGTTTACTGTGCAGCTGCGAGGTGAGAGGATTAGCAGTGAACAACGTACAGTAGCTCTCTGAAGGTTTATCTTCCTTAATCTAAGTTGCTGTGGTACTACAGTGTGTGCGATGAGTGTCTGAAGCGTTTCGGACACTCTTGCGTTTGAACACAGTGCAGCAGGACAAACAGCTCCAGATGGCGTGACTGGAGACAGTGCATGCACGGACTCGGGGGGGTCTGACAGGCAGGAATGCTGGCCTGAGATGGGAAGGTCACAGCTCCAGCACCTGCTATCTCCTGGGCTCTGTTTGGGCTCTCTCCTGTTAAACCCTGCTGCTCTTTCCCACAGCTGACATCCAGACTGAACTGCTGTGGATGAGATCAAAGCCCTGAGGGGTGCTGGTTGCACAGGACAGGGAAACAGGCTCCCCATCACATATACAGGGAGGATGTGTTTTCTCCTTTCACACCTTCAAAGATGCAAGCAGAAATGCTTCAGCTGTGCAGCATGGCCTCTGTCAAATCTGTTTTTCTCCACCATCTACAGCTCTGCACTTCCCTTATCAGCTGTGAACCAAACATACTCCGGTGCATATGGATGCCATACCTTCAGCAGGGCAGCGTTTCTCCTCTAAGTGGCCATTTACACCAGACGAGGACACACTGGCAGGGTTGAAAACCATCTACCTACAGTAGTGGCATCCAAAGTACAGTATGTAGTATACAGTTTGCCAAAAATACCCAGATGTCACACTGATGTGGACAAAAATCTCTAGCATGGATCGGACCCATCTAACATTGATTCCAATGAATTAGACGCCACCACATCCACTTGTGTTGTCAGTGCAAGCTATGCCAAGTCTTTATGTACAGTTTCTTGTCTCAGACAGGTCTGGAAATGGTCAGACCCAGCCCTTCCCAACCCCAGCATCAGAAAGGTATGTGTGTGTTTCAAGCATGCTGAGGTTTTACCTCTTCAGGATTTGCATGTTCTGTGATTCAGCAGGTAGCTCCTGGCAGGTCACCTTTAAGAGATTCCGCTTTGTCGCTATACTGTCCTCCGTCAGCAGCAAAGACAGCAGGTAAGTGGATTATGTATATAGGGAATCAATAGCCAATCACTTAGGCCAATGGAGTAAAGCCAAGAGCTTCTGCTTGGTGGTGGACGAGGCTGAATAATTTGGTGCGTGTATGTGTGTGTCGTCATTTGGATAGATGGTGCTTTTGAACAGCGGCGTACTTAAGGACATCCTCTCTCAAGAACATCATGAAATCCATCAAGAATGAATTATGGCGTGATTTAGCCTCCTCTGCTCCGACTGGCCACAGCTAATAAATGACAGCAGGCTAATGAGGACAAATGATAATGGGGCTGTGGTCAGTACAGTACAGAGGGCTGCTCAGTTACATTGTAATGCTGCTTCTGTCTCCGTTTCATAGCTCACATGTCCTTCACTCTTGACAAGGAAAAGGTGAATGTTGGTATAATACACAGACATGCTGAGGACATCAAGTCAAGGTGCACTGACAGCTTCTGTAATGTGAAACCTCTTTAAGATCTATTGTTTTAGTCGCCTGTAACTGTAATTATGTTCTGAGGTAACAAAATGTCTTATGGAGGAATAAGTCATCATATTTTATAGTGTCTGTTAGTTTGTCCTGAGTGCAATCTTTCCACTCTGTCATTTCAGTGAGAAAGTGGCTGTAAGGGTGAAATGATCAGCAATTTAATCAACTGAAAAGAGATGAATGAATCAGCTGAACTCCAAAGAGAACAGGATTCTATCAAAGTCTTTGTTCATTTCTTTTGCATATTATAATAGCATAGTTATGGCTGCACAAGAGTCTGTGCAGACAGCAAATTAAAGTGGGAGTCATTATAACAACTTAGACTAAGTTACTTCACTTTGCTTTAAAGCCACACTGAAATTAGAGACTTTTTGCTTTTCTAAGGCACCTCTCACATTATTTGTCTTTGAGAGTTCATTTTAACTGTTTATTCTTTGGTCAAAATACAAGCAAGGAACACACCAGACACTCGAAGTACAGGTTTCTTATGTGTGTTATTGGGTTTTTGGTATTTTAAAGGCTGAAAAAAATTGACAAATCAACTGCGTGTCACCACCATAAGGCCTTAATTATATAGATATATGATGTGCACATATAAAGCTGTGGACAATACAAAAATATAGGTGTTATTATTATATGACCTGTTGTTGTAGTCTGCTTGGAGCCAGCCTTAAGGACTCCATTGCATACATGTGTAGTGTATCTTCATCTGGGTCAGTGCATGTCAGATTAGACAGAATTTGTACCACTTCAGATATTGTTCAGATTTCACTTATTGGGTCCATCAATTAGCTGTACACCACTTAATTCTCATTATGGTCATGGGGCGGGGCTGGAGTCTATCCCAGCTGACACCCTGGACAGGTCACCGGTCTATCACAGGGCTACATATAGAGACAAATAATCACAGTCACATTCACACCTACAGACAATTTAGAATTACCAATTAACCTCAGCATGTTTTTGGATTGTGAGAAACATGCAAACTCCATGCAGAAAGATCCCAGGCTGGAATGCGAACTGGGGATCTTCAAGCTGCAAGGCAACAGTGCTAACCACCAAGCCACTGTGCAGCCATCCCAAAACTAGGTTCTGTAAAATGTTTTTGCAGAATTTACAGAATTTCATGTATTTCTGGGAATTTTTGTAATTTCACTGCTAGCTGGGAAGCCATTTTAAATATCTCCAGAAGTATAACTCTTGCAACCATGAAATTTGGTGAGGACACAGACTGTATGTTTCCAGTAGATCCACGTGAATTGAATGGCTCCAGCAGAACCATATTTCTGAAAAAAATGCAATTTTTTTGCTATAAGTGCATAAGTGAGTAACTTTCCGCTGCCCCAACACCAGGTTTGAAACCTTTACCCCTTTTCGCCATTTTCGAGTGGCAGTAATTTTGTCACGGCCCCCTCCCCAGTCCCTGCATCTGCCCCCACCTGACCTCCTGTGACCTCCTCTTTCTTTCCTCTCTCCCTCCTTTGTTGCTCTCCCTCTTTATTTCTGTTATTCCCTGTTATTCCCTCTCCTGTCTCCTCTCTCTCTCTTGCTCCACTGTGTCGCTGTCTGCAGCGGCTGCAACTGATCAGCCATCAGCTCATCAGCAGAACTCTGGGCAGCTGTGGTGCAGCACACCTGCCTCATCTCCACCTCCATAAAAGCCAGCTCCTCACTCCACTCCCTGCCGGATTATTGCTTCTGCTATTCTGTTGGCTGAGCTGTCCGGAGCTTGCCCCACCTGCAAGACTCCGGCACTCACCTCTGGAAGAGGTAAATCTGGTCCTGCCTGCCTCGGCCCTGTCTTCACTGCCCAGCCTCAGTTCCCCCCTGCTTCCTGCTCCAAAGGATCAGCTCCCACCTGGCCATTTTCTGGACTGCCACTGCTGCTCCCTGCTGCTCACCTACCCCAGCGGTGAGCACCCATGAACCACTAGTCTCCAGGAGACTGTCCACCCTCCTGCCCAGCCTGGTAGTCAGTTTGAGTTAGTTTTCCCCTCTTAGCTCGCCTTAGTTTAATTCCTGACTTCCTGTTTATTTAGAATTGTTAGTTTTTAGTTAGAATTTCCTCCTTGTTTCGTCCATTGTTTTGGCTATATTACGCTGTCAATAAATCCTTGTTAAACTTCACTGGTCCCTGCTGTGTCTGAACACTCTCTGCTTGGGTTCAAACTCTGCGCCTTGACAAATTTGGCCTCTGCTGTAGGTTTAAGGAGTTTTTCTAATCAGCTGAATATTTAGTGTTAACAAAGCGATACATCAGCAGCCAAACATCAGTAAAATAGAGCGCTGCAACAATTCAAAATGACAGAATCTGACAAAAGAGTCACTTCAGTGATCATGAATATGAAGCATAGCCAGCTTACAAACAAATGTGGCTTAAGTTTGCTTTGGAGGATCCAATGACAAATTGCTCTCCACTTGTTTCCTGGCTATGAATCCTTTTTATCTTCTTTCCCTAAGGTTTTGAGGCTACATACTTCAGATACTACTGTGTCTGTTCTGGACAGCAGTAAAACTAATGACTGCTAACATGTGCCCTTTGCACTCACAAGACTCTACTGTTCATTAAAGCCTAATTTGCATTTTGGAAGAACGTGTTGATGTACAAACATTTTGGCAGGTCAGAGAGCGTGTTGTGAGATTTCTCAGGGTTTACAGCGAGCAACCACTGCAGCTCTCCCAAAAGAAATAAAAATATGTGAATGTTAAGGTTTTTCTATTATTCTACTCTATTTTTCTATTCACATCCACAGATTTACCTTTTGGAGGCAAGATGAGATTTGTTGCACACATTTTTCACAGCAAAGTGATTACAAAATGTTAATTTAAGAAAGACATGCCATCAAATGTGTTTTAAGATTAGTGGCGTTAGCAGTAGTATTACCTGGTAATCAAGTGTTTCTGTTCAACTCACTGTGTCCTACCTGTACTCTCAGGAGGGATCTGCAAAGGCCATGGTCATGACTAGGATCCTGTCTGAACTGGTAACATTTTTTTCTCACTTTGTCAGAAGTTCAGCTCTTTAAATACCTTAAGAAGTGTGTATTTCTAGAAAGCACAACTTGCAGGCACTTGTTCAATATCTCACTGAACAAACGTCAGAGTAATGCCCTCACAACTAACCTCTCTAACCAAGTTTTGATCTGGACAAACAAGAGTCTGCAGGCCTGAGAGCAGCTCTGCGAGGTCGTACTTGATAAATGCAATTACCATGCTGATGGCCATCAGATACAACGTGTAACAAATTCACCATTTATGATGTGTGATCAAAGAGTTCCAAGTCTGCTTCGACTGCACATGAATATATGCACATGCAACAGATGAACCCTCATACCAAAGATCCTCACTGGTGAGAATAGCTGGGTCTATGGCTACCATCCACTAGTGGTGTGTGATACTACAAGACATGGTATGGTATGGTATATGGAGCCGATACCAAGTAAACGCAGGGCGGTATCGCCCATACTGATACCGATACTCCAGACTAACTTTTTCAGTAGTCACAATGGTGCGACAGACGTTGTCAGTTTGTCTTGACCACCTGGTCCCACCTGGTCACAAGCGAGACACCTCAGTAGCTGAACATTTGCTTTTCGACAGACACACAGTGCAGACTGTGGTAGATGCTGCTCAGTGGCTGCGGTGCTCAGACATGTCACTCTTTTCAAAATAAAAACATTGTTTTTTTGGGGAGGGGTTATGGGAAATAGAAAGACTTGGTTTATATGAAAATTAAATCTCAAAGTAGCTGCAGAACATGATCAGTGGCATGAGGACACTGATCCAAGTAAAGCATATTAAAGCAGAAGGAGCCTGATTCAGCTAAAGGACAGTTTCACATTTTTACAAGTCCATCTGTAGTTTCAAAGAATTATTCGTGACTGCAATTACATGAAACTAAGTACATTAAAAGGCACTAAAACTGATACCCTAAGAGAAAAACACTAATCCTCACATTATAATTCAGTGCTATGCTGGGAAAATTTGCCTCCTGGCATTCACTTGGATGTTTTTATTCTGTATTTTTTAAATGTACAAAAATGACAAAAAAAAAATTAGACTGAATTCAGATGTCTAATGTAAAATAACATTAAAAAACTGCAACGATGAAAAACCAAAAAATGAAAAGTGGACATAAAAAGACTGATAAAACAAATTTATTGTAGTTTCACAGTGTTTTTTTCAGAGATAAAACTGTTAAATTCAAGTTTAACACTGTACATATATTTCTAAAAATAGATAAAAGTTGTGAAAATTAACAAACGTTTTGATTCTGTAATGTTACATAGATTTTGTACAGATCTTGTACAATACTTAAAAAATGAATAAATACATTTTGCGTTTATCTACAGTTCTATAGAAACAGGTAAGAAATGAAAGGATAACCAACATCCATCATCTTTACACCTGGAGTCTATCTCAGCTGACTTAGGGTGAAGGCAAGGGATCAGTCTATCACAGGGCTACATATAGAGACAAACAATCACACTCACATTTACAATTTAGAATCACCAGTTAACCTCAGCATGTTTTTGGACTGTGGGAGGAAGCTGGAGAACCTGGAGAAAACCCACACATGTACAGGGAGAACATGCAAACTTCATGCAGAAAGATCCCGAGAATGTCGGGGTGTGAACTGGGGATCTTCTAGCTGCAAGGAAACAGTGCTAAACAACCAAGCCACTGTGCAGCCCCTGAAAAACCAACCTGAACCTTCTTATCAACATATTGGGCCACTGCATGCCACTACAAAAGCTTCACTGCACCTTCACATAGATTCTAAAAATCTAGAACTCTACTGGGGAGATGAACACCATTCTACCAGATGATATTCCTTAATTTTCATGTTTTGATGATGGTGGGGAGAACGCTGTTTAACGAGGAAGTCTAAAATCTCTCACAGGTGTTCAACTGTTTTTAGATCTGTTAACTACAAAGATTATATAGCACATGATTCACATCAGTGACCCTTCATGCCTAATAGATGGAGGCACTCCCACCAGGACAGACATGCTTCTTACCTGAGCTGGTCCAAACAGCAAACAGCCTTTCAGAGCCTGATTCTGCCAAAAAAACTCTCTCAGTGTCTTAGGGCATGTGACTGATGTATTGTAACAGACTTGGAAAATTCTGAAGCCGTCCTTTAGCATTAACTAAAGTGCAGACAAAAAGCTGACGGCGGAGACAAATGAACTCGGTGCTCTGTCCTTGGATGTCTCAGAGTGACCAGCGATTAAGCATGAAACTCTGCGATGTCTGTCCAAACCATCTTCTCCTATTTGATCTCAGCAACTCATCAATATCCCCTGTGAATGCACGCTAACTTGCCGAGGCCTCTTCTTCTGCACACTGTCCACCAAATTAGGAATTAGTCGTACAGGGATGGTCACAGTCCAGAGGTCAGGCACACACATTTATTTAACACATGTGGGAGCTTCTTGGAGAATCTACTACAATTATTACTCAGCCAAGGAACAGCTGAGTTATGTGACAATCAGCATTTGTCTGTTTGTCCATCCATTTGTTTGCAACATTACTCAAAAACGAACTAATGGATTTGGATGATATTTTCAGGAAAGTTCAGAAATGACACAACTACCAAGTGATTAGATTTTGGCAGTGATGCGGCTTATAGTCTGGATCCAATATAATCTGGATTTGTTAAAGATTTCTGTATCATTGTGAGATAGCGGCACAGCGTCACTGTAACTATGACAACAAGTGAACACTACATTAGCTGCCTGCTGACGATCATGATTGCGATCCTACTACAGATCGACCACTGTGGACTTATCGGGACTTATCCGTCGGAAATGATACAAGGAAAAATTGATTAAATTGTGGGGATGTTTCCAAGTCCAATCAGTTCCCACTGCCATCTGCATATTTAGGCCATGTGATTCGGTATTCATACATAACATGCACATGCATAACAAATGCCTTTGCTCAGCACAAGGTTATTTTGTATGTGGATACATCTATATTAAATGGCCACATTCCATAGTGTTGTGATTTCAGCTGTCGGAAATGATACAGCAACCGAGCAGCCTTGGCGGAGTACTGCGCTCTCTGAGTGCTTTTCTTGTTCTTTATGTAATCCAGACTGACTCCATGATGCTGAGAGACTACCTGCTGCAGGACTCCTTGTTCCTCTTGCAGCTGAACATCATGACTCTACCTGCATGTTTGGGTTTTTATTGCTGTGCTGCATGAAGAATTTGGGTCCTCGAGTGCCCTACTTTTCTATGTGCTTTTGCATTTCACAAATACAAGATACATGGAGGAAAACAGGAGCAGAATAAATCACCCATCCATCCATCCATCCATCTTCTACCGCTGGTCCGGGTCGGGTCGCGGGGGCAGCAGCTTTAGGAGGGAAGCCCAGACCTCCCTCTCCCCGGCCACATCATCTAGCTCCTCCCGGGGGACCCCAAGGCGTTCCCAGTCCAGCTGGGAGACATAGTCTCTCCAGCGTGTCCTGGGTCTTCCCCGGGGCCTCCTCCCAGTGGGACGTGCCCTAAACACCTCACCGGGGAGGCGTCCGGGGGGCATCCTAATTAGATGCCCGAGCCACCTCATCTGGCTCCTCTCTACGCGGAGGAGCAGCGGCTCTACTCTGAGATCCTCCCGGATGGCCGAGCTTCTCACCCTATCTCTAAGGGAGAGCCCAGCCACCCTGCGGAGGAAACTCATTTCAGCCGCTTGTACCCGCGATCTTGTTCTTTCGGTCACTACCCAAAGCTCGTAACCATAGGTGAGGGTAGGAACGTAGATCGACCGGTAAATTGAGAGCTTCGCCTTTCGGCTCAGCTCCCTCTTTACCACGACGGACCTGTACAGCGCCCGCATTACTGCGGAGGCCGTAGCAATCCGCCGGTCGATCTCTCTCTCCATCCTTCCCTCACTCGTGAACAAGACCCCGAGGTACTTAAACTCCTCCACTTGGGGCAGGACCTCATCCCTGACCCGGAGAGTGCACTCCACCCTTTTCCGGCTGAGGACCATGGACTCGGATTTGGAGGTGCTGATCCTCATCCCAACCGCTTCACACTCGGCTGCGAACCGATCCAGTGAGAGTTGGAGGTCCTGGCATGATGAAGCCAACAGGACCACATCATCCGCGAAAAGCAGTGACGGAATCCTGAGGTCACCAAACCGGACCCCCTCAACACCCTGGCTGCGCCTAGATATTCTGTCCATAAAAATTATGAACAGAATCGGTGACAAAGGGCAGCCCTGGCGGAGTCCAACTCTCACTGGAAACGAGTTCGACTTATTGCCAGAGATGCGGACCAAGCTCTGGCACCGGTCATACAGGGAACGGACAGCCTGTATTAGGTGGTCCGTTACCCCGTACTCCCGGAGCACTCCCCAGAGGGTTCCCCGAGGGACACGGTCAAAAGCCTTCTCCAGATCCACAAAACACATGTGGACTGGTTGGGCAAACTCCCATGCACCCTCAAGGACCCTGCTGAGGGTGTAGAGCTGGTCCACAGTTCCACGGCCGGGACGAAAACCACATTGCTCCTCCTGAATCCGAGGTTCGACTATCCGGCGGACCCTCCTCTCCAGTACCCCTGAATAGACCTTCCCGGGGAGGCTGAGGAGTGTGATCCCCCTATAGTTGGAACACACCCTCCGGTCCCCCTTTTTGAAAAGAGGGACCACCACCCCAGTCTGCCAATCCAGAGGCACTGCCCCCGATGTCCACGCGATGTTGCAGAGGCGTGTCAACCAGGACAGCCCCACAATATCCAGGGCCTTGAGGAACTCCGGGCGGATCTCATCCACCCCCGGGGCCCTGCCACCAAGGAGCTTTTTAACTACCTCGGCGACTTCGACCCCAGAGATGGGAGAATCCACCTCCGAGACCCCAGGCCCCGCTTCTGAATCAGAAGGCGTGTCGGTGGGATTGAGGAGGTCTTTGAAGTACTCCCCCCACCGATTCACAACGTCCCGAGTTGAGGTCAGCAGTGCACCATCCCCACTATACACAGTGTTGACAGTGCACCGCTTTCCCCCCCTGAGACGCCGGATGGTGGACCAGAATCTCTTCAAAGCCGTCCGGAAGTCGTTTTCCATGGCCTCGCCAAACTCCTCCCATACCCGAGTTTTTGCCTCGGCGACAGCCGCAGCTGCAGCCCGCTTGGCCAGCCGATACCTGTCAGCTGCCTCCGGAGTCCCACAGGCCAAAAAGGCCCGGTAGGACTCCTTCTTCAGCTTGACGGCATCCCTTACCGCCGGTGTCCACCAACGGGTTCGGGGATTGCCGCCGCGACAGGCACCGACCACCTTACGGCCACAGCAACGATCGGCCGCCTCAGCAATGGAGGCACGGAACATGGTCCACTCGGACTCAATGTCCCCCACCTCCCTCGGGACATGGTTGAAGTTTGACCGGAGGTGGGAGTTGAAACTCCTTCTGACAGGGGACTCCGCCAGACGTTCCCAGCACACCCTCATGATCCGTTTGGGTCTGCCAGGTCTGACTGGCATCCTCCCCCACCATCGGAGACAACTCACCACCAGGTGGTGATCGGTTGACAGCTCCGCCCCTCTCTTCACCCGAGTGTCCAGGACATGCGGCCGCAAGTCCGACGATACGACAACAAAGTCGATCATCGAACTGCGGCCTAGGGTGTCCTGGTGCCAAGTGCACATATGGACACCCTTATGCCTGAACATGGTGTTCGTTATGGACAATCTGTGACGAGCACAGAAGTCCAATAACAGAACACCGCTCGGGTTCAGATCGGGGGGGCCGTTCCTCCCAATCACGCCTCTCCAGGTCTCACTGTCATTGCCAACGTGAGCGTTGAAGTCCCCCAGCAGAACTATGGAATCCCCAGAAGGGGCGCTCTCCAGCACCCCCTCCAAGGACTCCAGAAAGGGCGGATACTCCGAACTGCTGTTCGGCCCGTAGACACAAACAACAGTAAGGAACCGTCCCCCCACCCGAAGGCGAAGGGAGGCCACCCTCTCGTCCACTGGGGTAAACTTCAACACACAGTCACCGAGCCGAGGCGCAATGAGTATTGACACCCCTGCTCGGCGCCTCTCACCATTGGCAACTCCAGAGTGGAAGAGAGTCCAACCCCTCTCGAGAGGGCTGGTTCCAGAGCCCCTGCTGTGTGTCGAGGTGAGGCCGACTATATCAAGTCGGAACTTCTCAGCCTCGCACACCAGCTCAGGCTCCTTCCCCGCCAGAGAGGTGACGTTCCACGTCCCTAGAGCCAGCTTGTGTAGCCGGGGGTGGGTACGCCAGGCTCCCCGCCCCTGGCCACCGCCCAACACACATGGCACCGGACCCCTATGGCCCCTCCTGCGGGTGGTGGGCCTGCTGGAGGGGGGTCCCACGTCTCTTCTTCGGGCTGTGCCCGGCCGGGTCCCGTGGGAAGAACCCCGGCCACCAGACGCTCTCCATCGAGCCCCACCCCCGGGCCTGGCTCCAGGGGGGGACCCCGGTGACCCGCATCCGGGCAAGGGACTCGTGGTTCCAAGTTCTCCCGGGGCTGCGACCTTATCGTGGTGGAGGGGTTTGCGTGTCCCAATGATCCCAGGAGCTATGTTGTCCGGGGCTTTATGCCCCTGGTAGGGTCACCCAAGACAAACAGGTCCTGGGTGAAGGACCAGACAAACAGCAGCCCAGAAGACCCCAATGAAGACTAAAAATCTTGGAACCAGAATAAATCACCCGTTACAAAATAAGTGTCACCTGAATTTTTAAGAAATGAGAAGGATTAGCTGGCTATTTTTAGCACTTACCCAAAAGGGCACTGGGAGATACCAGATGTAGAATCACATGATAATGCTATTACCATTCCATCTCATCCCTTACAGCCACTTGACCAGGATAAAGAGTGGTGTTTCCTGTTCCAAGCTGGGTGAAGCAACACACAGGAACGTTAAATATTCTCCTGGTGGTGCTGAAGACGAATTACACTGTCTTGTCCTTCTGTCTGGCCATAAATTACTGATTTATGCGGCAAGCAACATCCTTGTAAAAAGGAAATGGTGAAATTTTTGATTGATTTATTTTGTTTTAGATGAGTATCTATAGATAACATGCCTTTCAAACCCACTGGCAGATGTTGAGTTGTAGAGGGTTAGGCAAATGTATGTACGTGATGTGGGACAAGAGTCAGTCTTCTTTCAGATCTTTCTGAAGTTCAAGTCTAGCTAAGCAGAATCTGCATCTGCTTTGTGTTTGCACAGACAGCATTTTCTTACCGAGCTGCTCCGAAGGGACTAAAAACAGAAAGAAAGAGAGGTAATTTTGTCATTTGGTAAACTTCAGAATGTATTTTTACACACATTACTTTGACTAAAGTTACATTAAGAAGGAATCTCACCAGGGCGAGTGTTGACAGGAGGAATGATGAGAGTGTTATGAAGACTAGTTTAAGACAGACTTAAAAATGCCAATGTATCCTTTAATTTCAGAATTTCCCTCAGTGATTCATCACTGGCACATTTCAACCTGACGAGGACCCAGAGGCGCGTACAGTCAGTTAGATCACTGTATCACCTGTTTTAGATTTGCGGCAGCTCGGGCACAGCCGGGCTCATAATGTAACATTAACTCTACTTCCTGTTCCACATGAAAAATTAAGCATAATCCCAGAAGTGCAGTAAAAAAATAGTGTGCCGGCCAAGTGCAGCTCCTGGTCACACACATGGCAGTGGCAGATCATTTACCCTGAAACCACCACAGTGAGGTAAAGTTTTGGTTTAGGCAGTTCCTTTTTACAAGCTCTGACTGCTCCGGAGGTGACCTGAGCAGGACGGTCAGGCAGAAAAAAGAGCAGCACGGTGGCTGCACCATCTCCGGTTTTTGCCTCAGCATTAAAGGAGCATTTCGTGAAGAATGCTTATGCTACGTCCACACTGTTATGTTTTGTTTTAAAATGCGTAACTTTTCTTAAGTTTATGTCTAGTGTACAATACTCCAGAGTTTGAGCAAGCAGGTTTGGCTTCGGACTGGACGGGCAGAAACGTGACTTTTGGAAATAATGCCACTTCTTGTTTAGGCCCAGCTGTCATTCATCAAACTCCGATCATGTGACTGTTTTTGAGATACCAAGACAATTTCACATTTTCCATGTAAACTCACATTTTTATTCATGTTCTAACATAATTGCACAAGGGTTTTCTAATCATCAATTAGCCTTTCAACACCATTAGCTGACACAATGTAGCATTAGAACACAGGAGTGATGGTTGCTGGAAATGTTCCTCTGTACCCCTATGAAGATATTCCATGAAAAAATTAGCTGTTTCCAGCTAGAATAGAGGAAAACAGGAGCAGAATAAATCACCCGTTTTTGAAAAAAAAAAGCACTTTTTTCAATGAAGATAACATTAAATTAATCAAAAATATAGTCTAGTCTCATTTACCACATTGTTAATGTGGTAAATGAGACTAGACTATATTTCTGATTAATTTAATATCTTCATTGAAAAAAGTGCTTTTTTTTTTTCAAAAATAAGGACATTTCTGAGTGACCCCAAACTTTTGACCAGTAGCGTATGCCTTAACTACTAGTGGTTAACTAAGTATAGATAACAATTGCAATTTTTCTGATTGATTTCTAATTGATTTTTAACTCTTTGAACCCTCGTATTTTGCTCCTGTCCCGCTTTTACTTTCTGTGGGCTTTTTTTTTTTTTTCCAGCAACATAAAGTCCTGCATCTCTATGGAAACAGCACAACCATGACTACAAGTAGAGAGAACTCAAAAATGTCTCCAGTGCAGTATGACACAGTTATAATGCCATAAATCATAAAACATAGGGGTACAGAGGAACATTTCCAGCAACCATCACTCCTGTGTTCTAATGCTACATTGTGTTAGCTAATGGTGTTGAAAGGCTAATTGATGATTAGAAAACCCTTGTGCGGTTATGTTAGCACATGAATAAAAGTGTGTTTTCATGGAAAACATGAAATTGTCTGAGTGACCCCTAATTTTTGAACAGTAGTGTATATGTATAGTTGTTGTATGGCTGCTGTATCAGACTAAATTAGATAATCCAGGTGTACCTAATAAAATGTCCACTTGATTTAAACTCAAATAAAAGAGAGTCAGATAGACTGTTTATAAATTTTGTTTATTTGTCAGACTAAGTCAAAGGCTCACATTTAAGCTGCAGACAACATAAACAGAAAACAATAAAGCATAAAAAGTTAACAGTATTACATGTAATCAACTATCTTAACTATGACCACCGTCTAACTCCTGGTGAGGGACTGAACATTGTTCAGCTGCAGCTGTTCCAAGTGAGGAAGCTGTTCCACCACAGATTATAGCAACGGTATGCACTCAGCATCCTCAATCCAGATGTTGGAACCGGGAGACTGAAGGGGATTGAAGTGGAAAAGCGGACAGGCAGGATGCTGTATGGCCGGTTTTTCAGACCCAGCCTTTGACCTCACCTCTTGGCCTTCTTCTCCTTCATGATCTTCTTGCTCTCCTCTCTCCTGCGCTTGTTGACGGGGTTGCGTGGGTCGTAGATCTCGAATGTGTCCTCATCCTGCATGTTGGCATCCTTGACTTTTCTGGTTTGCTCATCAAAGTGTAGAACGTGGCCCATCCTAAATCAGATGGAGAGAGGTGGAGAGAGTTCAAAGAACGGTGGCAGAGGATCCACTAAATCATACTGTGCAGAACTACCTAGAGGGAGTTCAATAGCAATGTCAAAAAATGGGAAAAAAATGAATATGAAAAAAACATTGCAATTAATCAAAAACGGACAAATGCAAAAAAAATTAAAAGTGTGACACAATAAAAGTACTGTATCTCATTAAATATGGGTTTGTCAGACTTGTTCTGAAAGCTGTGATACAGTCAGCCAGTAAAAGTCAGTGAATCATTACAGAGGCATTGCTGTCTTGAAATTCTAGTAAAGAGAGACACGTGAGACTCCTGAGAACCTGAAACCTTCATAATCCAACAAACACACAATCAACACACAGACACAACACAACTAAACCCAGGTAATCACAGGGATTAACAAAAACCCTTTACAAAAGTAATAAAAAAAACAATTAACAACTGAACAAAAGCGATTACAGGAGTCAGAAAAACACCAGTTAGTGACTTTGCAGTCTCCAAAGTGTTTGAAAGAATCCAGCTTGAAAGCAGATTGCAGTTCATCCCACTTAAAAGGCACACAGAAGCTATTCCTGTTTGTACGTAAGAGATATTTAAGGTTAAGGTAGATATTCCTATACTGGGCGTGCGTGAGGTAGTTTGGAGATTTTAAAAGTAGAACTTTACAGATACATTTATGGATAAATAAGCTTCCCTTGTAACAATACGGAGTTTAGTGAAGTTTGAGTTCAGGGAGCAGGGTTCCTTCACATTTTCAATTTCAAAATACCACAGTTTTCCAGACTCACAGTTCCAGACTTTTGTATAGATTTCTCAGGTCAAAGGCTCAAAGGCTCTGGACCCCCCGACGTCCAACGCTGCGGATCAGCCGGCCTCCTCATCGGGGGCGGCTACCTCCCGGTCGCCGCTGGACGCCGGCGCAAAGACCACCTCCGCGCAAACGTGCGGTGGCCCCGGGGCTCAGCCTGGCTCCACCTGCAGGGTCTCCCCTCCGCGGGCGACCGGCAGCACTCGGTCCTCCTCCGGAGAGCAACAAACCCAGCGGTCCCAAACCCGGATATCCTCCGCAACCTCCCGACGACGTCTGCTGCGGGACGCGGTTCGCCGCCACTCCGCCGGGTCCGTCGGCAAAGATTTGGACCATCATAGCAGCTGTCTACAACGCGAGTTTGTAGACTCCTCATCGCTGCGTTTCCATCGCTCCACCATCACCTCCCCCCTTACCGACACCGAGCCACAGGGACAGCTGGCACCCGCGGCGGCTCCTCTGCACACCAGCCCCGACGCAACCTCAGCTGGAAGCCCTCCACTCCACCTCTCCCGTAAGTTCACAACCTCCCGTCCACCACTTGCCCCACTCTTCGCCCCCACTACGCTCATCATTGGCGACAGTATCATGAGAGGCATCAGGTTCTTTAACGCTATCACACTGTCATTCCCCGGTGCTACAGCTGCAGATATCGCTGTTAAAATTCCTTCCGTTCTCCGCTCACTCCCCTCCTCTGTACACCGCATTATCCTTCACGTCGGCTGCAACGACACAGCGCGCCCCCAGTCTGAGCAGACAAAACGTGATTTTCAATATCTGACGGACTTACTGAAAGACTGCGGAAAGTCTATTTTTATTAGCGGGCCCCTACCAATGGTGAACAACAATTCTGAGCGCTTCAGCAGACTGCTCAGCCTGAACACCTGGATTAGCTCGTTCTGCTGTGCCAGCAGAATTAACTTTATTGACAATTTTAACTGTTTCTGGAACAGGCCAGAATATTTTAACAGTGATGGCATTCATCCAAACAGGTCCGGCAGATCACTTTTAGTCTCAAATATCCAATACACCGTCCACACTTCAGACTGACTAGTGCCAGTGTTTACATCCATCTCTTCTTCACGCTCCACTGAACCGCCTCCCAGCTACAGCGCCCCCCTCTGTCCCCACCTGGAACTCCCCCCATCTTCCCCTCCAGCACACCCACTGCCTCCCCCCTCTGGCTCCCCCTGCCCGTCACCCCGGCTCTACCAGAATTCAACTAGCTGCCAAATCCCCACCATCATCAGCTTCAGACAACCTCGGCAGCCCTCCCTCAGAAACTGCCATTTTGCTAACCTTCGCCCACTTCCACGGACCTCACAGCCTTGTCCCCAGAAGCCCTCCCCTAATCACACATCCACACTTCACCTGAACTTTGCCCTCTTCAACACCCGCTCCGTCACCAGCAAAGGCCCCATTCTACAATTATTCATCCTGGACAATAAACTGGACTTCCTCTGTCTAACCGAAACATGGCACAAACCACTGGACTTCTACCCACTCAACCAAGCCACTCCCTCCGGATACACGTACCTCAACTCACCCCGCCCAGAAGGTCGAGGAGGCGGCATCGCAGTCATCCACAAACAGGTCTTCACAACCATCCCACTTTCCATCCCTGCCTCCCCCTCCTTTGAACACCTTGTTTTTAAATTACCCGGTCCCACCCCAATGGTCACTGCTATCATTTACCGCCCACCTAAACCAAACCCCTCATTTCTCCCTGACTTTTCCCACTTTGCCACCCAGCTATTAGCTACATCTCCATCAGTCCTCATCCTTGGTGACTTCAACTTTCACATGGACAACCTTCACAGTAAATCTGCCTCTGACTTCCTAGACCTCCTACAATCACTCAACCTCACCCAGCATGTCAAATTCCCCACCCACAACCATGGACACATCCTCGATCTGGTTTGCTCCTCTGGTCTTACAGTCCTAAATATCTCCAGCTGTCATCTCTCCATCTCTGACCACCTAGCAATAACTATGGACATCAGCCTCCCCACCCCCCTGCCCAAGGAAAAACGGACAATCTTTTTTAGAAACACTAGATCACTCTCCCCCTCTGTATTCTCCGCCTCACTGACCACTGCATTGTCCATCTCCCCTCCCCCATCAATCAATAACCCCACTGACCTCATCAACCACTATAATCATACTCTCTCTTCCTGTCTTGATCAGCTTGCTCCCCTCAAATCCAAATTAGTCACTTTCTCCCACTCTGCTCCATGGTACACCCCCGAACTCCACCGCATGAAAGCCCATAAACGACAGCTGGAACGTCTTGTCAAGAAAACAAACCTGACAGTTCACCGTCAAGCCTACTCCGACTTCCTCCAACAATACAAAGACGCCCTGAAATCTGCACGGTCCACTTTCTACTCTGACCTGATCAATACCAGCTCCAACAACCCCAAGTCCCTCTTCTCAACTGTCAATAAACTCCTTGCCCCCCCGGACACCGTCTCAAACTCGTTCACCACTGACAAGTGCAACCTATTCCTCTCTTTTTTCCATAACAAAATCATCTCCATCCACAGCAGCCTTTGTCACCTCTCCCACCTCACTTGATCCCCCCTCTCCTCCACCAAACCCTCTGAACTTTCCCCCCCTGGCCCACTTCTCGCCCGTTTCCCCCCCTGGACCTGCCCAAATTCATCACTGGAACTAAAAACTCCACATCCTGCCTGGACCCCATCCCCACTGACCTCCTCAAAAACTGCCTCCCTGTTATCTCCCCCCTCATCTCTAACATCATCAACACTTCCCTCAGTACTGGCTGTGTCCCCTCACCCCTCAAGCTCGCCTCTGTCTCCCCCATCCTCAAAAAACCTGGTTTGGATCCAACCTCCCCTCACAACTTCCGGCCCATCTCCAACCTCCCCTTCTTATCCAAAACATTAGAACGTGTCGTCGCTGCCCAGTTGAAAACTCATCTCACCTCCAACAACCTGTATGAAACCTTTCAATCCGGATTCCGCTCTCATCACAGCACTGAAACTGCTCTCCTCAAGGTCACCAACGATCTCCTCCTCTCCTCAGACTCTGGACAAGTCACCATCCTCATTCTTCTCGACCTCTCTGCAGCATTTGACACAATCAATCACTCCATCCTCCTGTCCCGCCTTCAATCCTCCATTAACATCACCGGCACCGCCCTCACCTGGTTCACATCATATCTCACAAATCGACAACAATTCATCAAGGTCAACAACTGCACATCCGCCACCGCCCCCCGTCCCATGGTGTCCCTCAAGGATCAGTCCTTGGCCCCCTCCTCTTTATCCTGTACCTCCTCCCCCTCGGCAACATCATCTGCCACCACAACCTACACTTCCATTGCTACGCCGACGATATCCAACTCTACATCTCCACCAACACCACCGCCACCACCACCCTCCCCTCTCTCTCCAGCTGCTTGGCCGACATTAAATCCTGGATGAGGAAAAATTTTCTCCTGCTAAACTGCGACAAGACTGATCTCATCTTTATTGGACCTAAATCACTCACACCATTTCCCCACCCCCCCATTACCATTGATAACTCCACCCTATCTCCTTCTGCTCACATCCGCAACCTCGGTGTGATATTTGACAGCAACCTCACTTTTGAACCCCACATTAATCAGATCACCAAAACTGCCTATTTCCATCTCCGCAACATCGCCCGTCTCCGCCCCTTCCTCTCCTTCTCAGCCGCTGAAACCCTCATTCATGCCTTCGTCACTTCCCGCCTTGACTACTGCAATAGCATTCTCTTCGGCTCCACCTCCAAAGTTCTCAATAAACTTCAACTCATTCAAAACTCCGCTGCCCGACTCCTCACCCGAACCTGTTCTCACGACCATATCACCCCCGTCCTGCAGAACCTCCATTGGCTCCCCATTTCACACCGCATCCAGTACAAACTGCTTCTCCTCACCTTCAAGTCCATCCATAATCTTGCCCCCTCTTACCTTACCGATTTGCTCCTCCCCTACACCCCCCCCAGGAATCTCCGCTCCTCCCACACAAACCTCCTTTCCATCCCGCACAGGACCAGCCGGCGACATTGGGGGGACAGAGCCTTCGCCATTGCCGCCCCCACACTCTGGAACTCACTCCCCCATGCCCTCCGTGACTGCACCAACCTCACCACATTTAAATCCCTTTTAAAGACTCACCTTTTTAGATCTGCTTTCCTTAAGTGATTCTGTATTTTATCTTGAACTTGTTTTACTATCTATTGATTTTAATTAACAGTTTTGTTTTATCTTATTGTATTTTATGTACAGCGTCTTTGAGTTTTTGGAAAAGCGCTTTATAAATAAAATTTATTATTATTATATTATTATTTAACAACTGACAACGTGTACGCTGTTAATGTTGCTACAAGGGACTCATTGTACATCAGTTTCATGAGGCAGGTGTTGCATTTCAATCGACAAGGAACCAAAAGAATCTAAATCACGAGATTTAAAAATGTCATTAACACCAGCATATTATTAAAATACAAAGAAATGAATTAAGAGTATCATAGTGTTTGAGAGAAAACTCTGACATGAGTGAGAGTGGCTGTGCAGGCCTCTCAGACTTTATAGTCATTTCGTTGTTTGGTTTTAATGCTCATTGTGAACTGATTGTTTATTATAAAGGGGCAGATTACATAAGTTTATTCTTCTTTCAGCTCCCTTTCATTCAGAAGTTTGGAAGATTTTGTTTTTGTATTATACTGAATTGTTTTTTCCTTTTGACAATGAATGAAATAAAAATTAACGAACTAATGAAGGTGTGTAGGAGAAGGATGAGAGCAGACTCCTGCAATCTACCTAAGTTGCAAAAATACATTTTCCATACTCTTTTGTCTTTTTCCCCATTGTTAACCAAGACCTATAGTATACTGAAAATAAATAAACAAAATGAATACGAATTTATGCATAATTAAATTGGCTGTTTTACATACTGTGTATCAGCCCTGTTTACTTGTTCTGTAGAAACAGTGATTGCAAAGTGACTTGCACTCCTTTCTACTCTACTCAGTTATTTGTGATTGTAATTTTGAGAATCAACGTTAAAGTTGCACCTTCATGCAGCATAAACATCTTATAAATAATTTTGCTACGTTTCTGCAAATAGCAGATTTTTTTCTCCTGAGGGCCAAAAATTAAAAATGATGAGCTAAAAAACGTCTAGATTTCAGAAGTACAATGTGATATTTCTCTGGGTTTTTTCACTTTTATCTGTACACAGTCAAATAATCTGCTGTGAATATAAAAACAATGATTAATGCAGCTTTAAATTTATCACAATATGCTGTGAACCACAAGTTTTAATTAAAACAAACATGTCATAACTTAATTTTAAAGAAATACGCTGGAATAAACCCAAAATATTTCCAAAATACTGTGTATTGTTGCCTGTGGGAAGCCAATATCCAGCCATGTTAAGCCTAGGTCACACACACTGTTTTGAACACACACTTTAAGCTCAGCAGGAATTTAAAGACACAGGGGTCACCAGACAAAAAATGCTAAAACATGATTGTGAGTCTAGTTTGTCAGTATAGGATCATATTAATGCAGGCATTAAAATTGCAGCTAAAACTACTAAAAGAAAAAGGTGTCATCAGGCTCACAGTCTGGAAACGTCTTAGCAACTAAAACATCCTGAAAGAAACCCTGGTCCCCAGAGAACAGTGTCTTTCATTCCCTCTGTCAGGTTCTCTTCCTCCAAAGACAGTTTAAAGAATCAGAGCATTCCTCCCAGGAGACAGCAATGTCAGGCACTTTACTGATAAAACACTGGCAGGATTACTTCAGCTGTTGTGTGAATGCTGTCAGGAAATCTAAACAACAAAACAGGATGATTGATCAACTGCAGACCCTGTCTTTAGTCAGTGAGCTGCATCCATGTCTGAGTGGAGAATCAGAAAGCTGTTGGGTTTTGTTGTGGACAGGGAAAACCTGCTGACCAGGACAGCAGCATGGTCGGAGGGAAGGAAATGTCACCACTTACATTTAGACCGAATTATCTCAACCGCTACAGGATGGGCTACCATGAATTCTAGAGATTTATGGTCTTCTTCTTATTAGGTGTCTTGCTTAATCGTGGTGATGACCAGCCTTTCCACTTTTCTCTGTCGTACGTTGTAGTAGTACAATGTAGCCTTCGATGTATATGTCCAGTCCTTGATGTCAATATACACTATATTTCCAAAAGTATTCGCTCACCCATCCAAATAATCAGAATCAGGTGTTCCAATCACTTCCATGGCCACAGGTGTATAAAATCAAGCACCTAGGCATGCAGACTGCTTTTACAAACATTTGTGAAAGAATGGATCGCTCTCAGGAGCTCAGTGAATTCCAGCGCGGAACTGTGATAGGATGCCACCTGTGCAACAAATCCAGTTGTGACATTTCCTCACTCCTAAATATTCCACAGTCAACTGTCAGCTGTATTATAAGAAAGTGGAAGTGTGTGGGAATGACAGCAACTCAGCCACCAAGTGGTAGGACACGTAAACTGATGGAGCGGGGTCAGCGGATGCTGAGGCACATAGTGCGAAGAGGTCGCCAACTTTCTGCAGAGTCAATCGCTACAGACCTTCAAACTTCATGTGGCCTTCAGATTAGCTCAAGAACAGTGCTTCAGCAGAGAGCTTCATGGAATGGGTTTCCATGGCCGAGCAGCTGCATCCAAGCCATACATCACCAAGTGCAATGCAAAGCGTGGGATGCAGTGGTGTAAAGCACGCCGCCACTGGACTCTAGAGCAGTGGAAACGTGTTCTCTGGAGTGACGAATCGTGCTTCTCCATCTGGCAATCTGATGGACGAGTCTGGGTTTGGTGGTTGCCAGGAGAACGATACTTGTTGGACTGAATTGTGCCAAGTGTAAAGTTTGGTGGAGGGGGGATTATGGTGTGGGGTTGTTTTTCAGGAGCTGGGCTTGGCCCCTTAGTTCCAGTGAAAGGAACTCTGAATGCTTCAGCATACCAAGACATTTTGGACAATTCCATGCTCCCAACTTTGTGGGAACAGTTTGGAGCTGGTCCCTTCCTCTTCCAACATGACTGTGCACCAATGCACAAAGCAAGGTCCATAAAGACATGGATGACAGAGTCTGGTGTGGATGAACTTGACTGGCCTGCACAGAGTCCTGACCTCAACCCGATAGAACACCTTTGGGATGAATTAGAGTGGAGACTCTAGAGTCAGGCCTTCTGGTCCAACATCAGTGTGTGACCTCACAAATGTGCTTTTGGAAGAATGGTCAAAAATTCCCATAAACACACTCCTAAACCTTGTGGACATCCTTCCCAGAAGAGCTGACGCTGTTATAGCTGCAAAGGGTGGACCGACGTCATATTGAACCCTATGGATTAGGAATGGGATGTCACTTACGTTCATATGCGAGTCAAGGCAGGTGAGCGAATACTTTTGGCAATAGAGTGTATGTCATTCTCTGGTGTCCTCTGGCTTTCTTCCCTTCTATGTTGCCTGTTATTGCAAGATTCTCTATGCTATTCCTCCTTATAACATGTCCTAGGAATTTAATTTTTCTCGATTTGATGGTTGCCAGCCTTATTCTTTTCGCATTTGCTCTCGTAAGCACCTCTTCCTTGGTTACTCTTGCTACCCACAATATCTTTAGCATTCTTTGTAGGAACCACACTGATTTTTTGTCCCCAGAGGTTGAATCCTAATGATTTTGCTGGTTCTCTAACCTTTCCTCTAGTGTCTCCACGAGGCTGACATGTGAGTGAAATTCCTTAATGACAAAAAAGTTCAAAGGATCAGTCAAAGATTCACAATTTGACTGAGAATCTTCAAGTCTGAAGACATGAGCTTTGCTTGTGGTTAACTGTTGGATAGTCTGACTCTGTCAGCCCATTCTATAGTTGTTTTAGTCGTGAGCTGTACTAAAATCAGATTTCATAGCTACATGGAATCAGATAGCCCTGTCATTGATGATTAAACAGAGCTGAAATGAGCGGCTAATGGCAGGCTTGTACCCACAATCCACATCATATGAGTCAGACTAACTGGTAGGAGAAGCTATAATCTGAGGTGCAGTGACACTATTTGTTTCTGGCTGAGTGTAGCAAACCCCAGCCAGACAATGGTGAAGCGTACTGATGTTTCTTAAAGCGTTTATTGACTTACAGCCATCAACGTTAAATTCATGAAATTCACCTTTTCTGTCCATCTGTTTTACTTAAAAAAAAAAAAAAAAAAAACACCGTAAGGGCTGTTCTCATTCCAGCTGGGTGCTTATGAGCCTTTAAACATGCTTCGCCTTGAACAACAACCGCGCAGAAATGTTTTTCTTCTGTTTTTATGCTACTTTTCTACTTTTCGGCAGTATTTCCCTCATGTCAAGCAACCTCTTCTTAGAGAAGCACTCCCTGTGCCACTGGAATGGTGCCAAAATAAAAGCGCACAACATTAAAATAAAATACGCCTTCAAAATAAAAGCATAAAGAAAGCGGTTATTTTAGTCTTATCAAAACAAAGGCTTGCAAAAATGATGAACTGATTAACAAACCTGTATTTGAGTAATTTACAGTGAGCATGTTCTTAACTTGAAATATTATGTATGTAACTGAGTGATTTACACTCCCACCAAATCATGAGCAATTAATGAAATGGTATACAGTTTACATTAAGCGCGAATGATTTCTAACTGAAAATAACATTCCCTTTGTAAGAGCTGGAACAACCTATGTAAAGAACAAATAACCACTATAAACCTTGCAAGCTTACAAGTTATGGGACGAGAGTATTCTGAAATATAGAGGGATAAGCAAGTTTAATCAGTCTCTAGTAGCAGGACTAGCTTCTGAACTGGGCGCTTGACTTCAGACATCTTGTGGAGACGCTCCCCTTTCTTGCCAAGGTCCCTGTCACCAAGGCAGACCATAACTCTCCTTACTAGTCCGTCTTTGTCAGTAGTGGCTTCTGATACTCTGCCCAATCTCCACTCATTCCTGCAGGCATTCTCTCCTTTCATTATGACGACATCTCCAACTTGTAGATTCCTCCTTGGTGTATGCCAACACTGTCTGAGAGCGATGTTGGCAAGTTGTTCTTTTCGCCATCGACTCCAAAACTGCTCGGCCAGGTATTCAACATGTCACCACCTCCTCTTGCCATAAATGTCCTCTCTGACGAACTCACCAGGGGGAGGTAAGGTCTTGACACTTTTCATAGTCAAAAGACTATTAGGGATGAGTGGCTCAAGGCTATGGGGGTCACTGAGGTTGTTAATAGTCAGTGGTCGGCTGTTGATGATTGCCATAGCTTCATAGAGGAAGGCCCGCAGCGAAGCATCATTTAGCCTGCCAGAGGAAAGAGCGAACATGGACCTTAAGACGCTTTTCACTGTCCTAATTTCTCTTTCCCACACCCCTCCAGCATGGCTTGAATGAGGTGCGTTCATGCAAAAGTTGCACTGTTTCTCAGAAAGAAATGTAGTCAGCCGGTCTGCACTGACTTCTTTAAGAGCTTCCTTGAGCTCATTTTTGGCTCCAACGATGTTAGTTCCTTGATCGGACTTGATGTGATGAACAGCACCTCATATGGCAATTAGGGCTGCCACTAATGACGAATCGCCTGAGCACGACACTTCATCAAAAGCGGAAGTGAGCGTGCAATGCAACAGTAATCACCGTCCGAGTGGAGCATGTAACACAGACGGCCATCTGCGCTGTATTGTAAACGCGAATGCCTGCGCTGTATCGTGCATATATAATATATATCAGCGCGGATGTCCATCCGTGTTACGCGCTCCACTCGGATGGTGATTGCTGTTGCATTGCGCGCTCACTTCCGCTTTTGATGACGTATCGTGCTCAGGCGATTCATCGATTCGTCGTTAGTGGCAGCACTTAATTGCAATGAAAAATCGAAGGCCATTGATGAGGGCATCAGTAGACATGCCGTCTAGCATCTCAATATGAACAGCATGAGAGCTAAGGCAAGTGATGAGAAGACCATACCTCTTCTTCTCCTTTCTTCCATGCTTCGTGAGGAATGGGCCAAAGCAGTCCATTCCACAGAAGGTGAAGGGGGGTGATAGTTCTACACGTTTAGGTGGTAGATCTGCCATCCTTTGCTCTTCCATTGGTTTTCGGTGCCGTCTGCAGGTGACGCATTGACAAATGCATGATGCTACTGCCTGGTTGATTCCTGGAATCCAGTAGCCATGGGACCTGATTTCATTAATGGTGAGACCTTTTCCTTGATGTTTTATCCCGTGGTGATGATGAGCTATTTGTGTAATGTGATGATTTTTAGGAATGACTGCAGGGTGCTTGATAGAGTTGGGAAGAGAGGAGTTACACAGTCTTTCTCCCACCCTGAGGATACCATCTTTATCGAGAAAGGCATCAAGAAAGTACAGTGGATTGTGAGATGGTAAGGTGTTCCCTTTGCTCAACAGTTTCAACTCTTCTTGATACACATTTTTCTGAAGATTTTTGATTATGCAGCATTCTGCATCTTCTTGTTCTGTTACAGTGGTGAGGTTGTTTGATTTATTGTTGCTGATACGCCTTAAAATGCGTGCAACTGCTCGAGTAGCCAGTGACCAGGATGAGAACTTGGACAAGCAATCAACCAGACTTTCTTGTTCTGTAGTTCTTGTGCTGAGTGCTAGAGCACTTCTGACCTCTGGATCTCCAATTGTCAACTCTGGGATTTCATCTGCTGGCAGCTTAATTTCCTTGTTCCACAAGAACTTGGGTCCAGTGAGCCAGGTGGATGACAGGAGCTAATTTGCACTCAAGCCCCTGGAAGCATGGTCAGCAGGATTTTCATTGGTTGAAACATGTCTCCATTGCTGAGGGGGTGAGCTCAGGTGAATCTTCTGAACACGATTAGCCACAAAGGTATGGAATCGCCGTGCTTCATTTTTAATGTATCCCACCTTAGAGTCGGTCCAGAAAAACTCCTCAGTTACAACAGTTACAAGTTCCTCCTTCAGCATGTTGCTCATCTTGACAGAAACAACTGCAGCTGCCAACTCCAACCTTGGGACAGTTGTGACCTTTGATGGAGAGACACGTGATTTTCCTACAACTAGGGCACAATGAACATCTCCATTTTCATTTTGAAGCCTCAGGTAGGAACACTGACCATAGCCCTTCAAGCTAGCGTCCAAGAAATGATGCAGCTCTGTCTTCAAGACCTTGCCAAACCCAACAGGTGAGTATGTGCGGGGTATGGTGATATTATTTAATTGGGCTAGATCACTTCTCCACTGTTCCCATTTTGGTCGAAGGTCTTCACGGAGTGGATCATCCCAGCCGGTGCCTCACCTACACCTCTCCTGAAGAATAGTCTTTGCCTTGAGCAGAACTGGCGCCACAAACCCAAGGGGATCAAACAAGCAAACAAGGAGGCAAATGTAGACAGAATGCCACGACGTGTTGCAGGCTGATCCTTGAGGCTGACACAAAACTGAAAATGGTCAGAATCCACATCCCACTGTATCCCAAGTGCTCTCTCAAGCGGTAGGTCATTGAATGACAGATCCATATTTTTCACATCAGTTGCCCGTTCAGAGGATGGTATACTCTCTAGAACGTCTCTGTCATTTGACACAAACTTGTGTAGTCATAGACCACCTGTGGCACAGAGTTCGTGAGCTTCTCTAGCAAGCTGAGTGGCGTCTTCAGTGCTTTCAACACTTGCAAGACTGTCGTCGACAGAAATTTCTCACTATAAACTGAGGCTTTAGGGTAACGGTTACTATTCTCCTTAGCGAGATGTTTCAGCCCAAAGTTGGGACGTCCAGGGGAAGAGGCTGCACCAAACAGGTGCACCTTCATACGGAACTCACAAGGTGATGAGTTCAAGTCTCCTTTCTTCCACCAAAGAAAGCGCAGGTAGTTGCGGTCAGCCTCATCCACATGAAATTCATGGAATATTTTTTCAATGTCACACATCAATGCAACAGGGTGCTGACAAAAGCAAATGAGCACTCCGCTCAAGTTGTTCAGCATGTCAGGCCCTGAGAGGAGGTGGTCATTTAAACTGGTCCCTTTGTGTCTGGCAGAGCAATCGAACACAACGCGAAGCTTATCTGGCTTCTTTGCATTGATGCACACCGTGATGGGGAATGTACCATCTCTCACCTTCACTCCTACAGTCCTTGATCTACTCTGCATCTCCCCTTTCAATGACCTCTTCCATGAACTTGACGTACTGCTCCTTGTACCTTTCATCCCGTTGCAGCCTCCTTTTGAGGTGGTTGAGGCGTATCATGGCTGAGTTTTTGTTGTCAGGCAAGCTGGGCCTGTTTTTGAAGGGCAGAGACATTTCGTAGTGGCCGTGTGTTTTTCCATATGCCCTTGTCCAGCTTGTTGAGAAAGATGATGTCATCTTGTGATACTGTTTTACTGTCTTCGCTGCCATCCTTGAAGTCAGATTCTAGAATGCGAATAGCATCAGCAGGAGTTACTGGAGGTAGCTCTTTAGCTGTGATTCTGTGACACAGGTGACGTGTGCTCTGCAAATTATGGGTTTGAGATGAACGGCGCACAATGCTCCACCCTAAATCTGTCCGTACAGCGTATGGTTCCTCATCTCCTCCGGGGATGACTTGCCTTGGTACCATGGCTCTGGAGCAGTTGAAGCCCATCAGAAGCCCCACCTCACAGTCCTTCAGTGGTTGGATCTCATCTGCTATTTCTCTGAGATGACCCCATTGCTTGGCTGTCTCACAAGTGGGAATGTGAGCATGATTCGCTGGTATGCAGTCCTTTGTGTAGACAACAGGGAGATCAACCTGAATAGCAGAACTGTATCCTCTTACACAAAGACCAAAAACACTCTCACTTGTGAGAACTATGTTCGCTCCACTCATGGTTGTCAACTTCAGCTTCACTGGATGCCTTTCAGCAGTCAAACTGTCACTCACTTCCTTGTCGATAAATGTAGTATCACTCTGAGTGTCCAGTAGAGTGTAGACAAGTTTCTCAACAGTTGTATTGTTTTTAGATGACAACCACACTGGTATCATCATCGATGTGCGAGACGAACCTTCATCTGCTACACTGAATGATGTTACAGCAGCACCTTGATTTGGCCCCATCTCTGAGGAAGACCTTTCCCTTTTGTAGTTGTAGTTATGGACTGTAGGATGCTTACCTTTGCAGTTGTCACAGAAGTGACGATGACGACACTCCTTTGCACCATGGCCAGATTTTAGGCATCCATAGCAGAGTTTCTTCTCCTTTATGTAGTCACGTCGCTCCATCAACAACATCTCTGTGAACTTAGGACATGCATGAAGCTGGTGCCTATTATCCTGACAAAGAATGCATGGAGTCTTAACCTTTTTCTGGTCTGACCTTTGGCTCACACTGTCTGTAGCTGTGTGAGTGGTGAGAACACTGGCCTTGTTTCTCTTTGTGTCTCGATGGTTTCTCTTCTCTGTGTAAGAGTCTGATGCGCGAAGTGCATAGAAGGATGTAATCGGATTGCAGGCAATCTCAGCTTCAGTAGACATAAATGTTGCAAAGTCTTTGAAACCTGGGAATTCTTTCCTCTCGTTCAGGCTTTGTGTGACTTGTCTGTTCCAGCGTGAAGCTGCCCAGTCTGGCAGTTTATGGACAAGCTTCTGGTTTTCCTCACAGTCATTTAATATGTCGAGACTCACAACATGAGGTATGGCATCTTGACAGGCATTCAGAAAATCATAAAAGTTTCTGAGCCCCTCAGCATCCTTAGATTGAATCCTTGGCCAATTAGTTAGCTTCTCTCTGAATGCTCTCTGAATTGTGAATGGCTGGCCAAAGCAATGGTTCAGTTTGGGGAAGAAGGTGCCATCCAGCACCTAGTGTGCAGGGCCACCGACGTATTTCTTTAGATTGTAAAGTTTTTCGGCTGGAGTGATAGCTCTTTGGTCAATGAGTGAGGTGAATGCTGCTTTCCATTCTGTGAATCGTATTGGAAGACAAATGGCTCTGGAACAGGGAGCCTATTTAAGGCTATGCTGTCTTGAAAGACCTGAGCAAGTGAGGAAATGTCTGTATGAGAGGGTGTTACAACAGGTGATAGTGGGACTGCAGTTACAGGCAGCTTCTTGGCCTCCTTGCCCCTTTCATCATCAATGCAGTTAGCAGCTTCACGTTCTGTCTCCTTACTATACACCTTCAACTTGGCTTTAGCTGCTCGCACTTCCTTCTCTGCCTGAAGTCGTTCCAGTTCATGCCATTGTGCTTCTAGGGCTTTCCGTTGTTGCTCCTCTAGCTCTCTAATCGCTTGTTTTTGTTTCTCATCAGCTATCATCATCTCATAATTGGTTTCTTTCACCGCTAGTTCAGTGGCTGCTTCTGCAAGTTTGACTGCCATAGATGAAGCTACAGAGTGGTGGTCAGACTTACCAAGCCTGGTTAAGGAAGCACCAGAGCCTGTAGGGTTCCCTGCACGTTGAGAGCATTGAGGACATGTAGGTGGTTCATCAGGTTTACTTTGGTGATCAGTCTGACAATCTTGTCTCGTTTCTGTTGTTTCTTTCAGATGTGGTCTCTCAGATGAATCTGCCACTGCATGGTGTTCACTCTGAAGATCTTTAACGTCATTCTGGGAACTGTCCATCTGCTCCTCTGTTTACTTAGTGTGACCTGACTTTGACATTATTGACTCAGTTTCCGTAGTTCTGTGCAAATATCAGTGAGTGTAACTGTACTTAACCACTGCACTGAGTTCATGAGACTGCTGCTCAGGTTGCCTTGGTGGATCATGCACTGATTTTCTGAAACAGCATTTATTTATTTAAGCATTTATTGACGTACAGCCATCAACGTTACCTTTAACATGAAATTCACCTTTTCTGTCGGTCAGTTTTACTTACAAAAAAGACACCGTAAGGGCTGTTCTCATTCCAGCTGGGTGCTTATAAGCCTTTAAACATGCTTCGCCTTGAATAACAACTGCGTGGAAATGTTTTTCTACCGTCCTTATGTTACTTTTCTACTTTTTGGCAGCGTTTCCCTCATGTCAAGCAACCTCTTCTTAGAGAAGCACTTCCTGTGCCACTGGAATGGTGCCAAAATAAAAGCGCGCAACATTAAAATAAAATACGCCTTCAAAATAAAAGCATAAAGAGAGTGGTTATTTTAGCCTTATCAAAACAAAGGCTTGCAAAAAATGATGAACCGATTAACAAACCTGTGTTTGAGTAATCTACAGTGAGTATGTTCTTAAATTGAAACATTATGTATGTAACTGATTGATTTACACTGAGCCTCTCCCTTTAAGGAAAATGGCCTTCAGGGTAACCTGTGTTGGCAGAAGTGAGACACTGGCAATGCTGTGAATTTATTTTCTGTTGTTATGTTTATTCATTTAAATGTGTACAGTAAAATTAAACGAAAGTACCTATTATTTATTTTTACCTTTTATTTAGTGCCTTCATTCTGTCAGTATTTTAGTGAATGCAATAGTTTGTCTATGACCACATACTTGCGCAGCTAGTGGCATTCCTAGCAGCCTCATCAGGACGTTGTGTTTCGTAATACTACAAGATGTTAGCATGCTAGAGGCCAGTTCATGGTTTCCGTGTGACCGATGAAGACTTTGAAAGTGAACAGTGATCTAGTCATACTAAAAAAAAATACCCAGCGGTTAGACAGTCACACTATTTCTCATGTTAAACACAGAATAACATACAGGGCTCTGGTGGATGTTTTTGAAAGGCTGGTACTGCACTTTTGCAAGATATACTGTAGCAGCAAGTCACAGATCTGAGTAATGGGCGGACATAACAGGATTTCTGGAGAAAGTAGAAGTTCCCACTGTGTCTGGGATCCCTCCATGGAATTCCCATACAAATCAAAGCACCATCATTGTTCAGCAGCAAGCACTTATTTACACTTCGGTTAATAAGATCATAAAGATGTGGGTGTCCCGGTAGCGCCCATAAACTGGGGCTATAGTCCCCTACGCAGCAGCCATGGGTTTGAATCCAGCCCATGGTCCTTTGCTGCAGGTCCTTCCCCCATTCTTCTCCCCACTTTCCTGTCTCTCTCTCACTACTGTCCTGTCAACAAAGCCAAAAAAAGAAAACTTTAAAAAAAAAAAAAAAAAAATTATAAAGATGTGAATATTGAAAAAATCTCACAAGGTGCCCAGCGGATCCTCGCACTGATTCCCAGCATGGGACATATGTTCTTCAGCAGTAGATCGCTAAAAGCTATACCCCTCAAACACTGACTGCACCTGATTGAACAAATATTGCATCATCTGCAACTGGATTTTAAACTGGAACAATATGGCCACTCATTTAGTAATTTTTTGCTATATTACAAAAAGTGTTTGCCAAAATGTGTTTGAACATTGTGTTGCTTCATTTCAAATGGATAATGGTTAGTTTAAAAGTTTTTCTGCTGTTTCCAGAGGCATCAAATGTCAGCTAAATGTAGATCTCTACGTCATGCAAATGAGGGGCAGGCAACGTGATGCCCTATCTCTCAAAACGTATTGCAACTGTGGTATTTTCTTAAGAAATTACGTTAGACCTTGGTCTTTTGATTTCTACAAACAATGTCATGGTCTTTAAACCTTGCCCTTTACGATGATGATCATCAGGTCTGCCATATCTGCGAGAGGGAAGAACACTCAGATGAGCTTGTGCTGTATTTATCTGGTGTGCAGACTGTTCGTGTTCAACCTGTCTGCAAAAAATAAAGAAACTTTAACATATTTTGTGCTTGATGGCTTGCCTGCTGAGTACATTCTGTGTTACGTGTCTGCTCCCTTCTCAGTGCGTTAGTCGGTATGTGTGCGCTTTGGACTCTCTCCTGTGTTCATTTGAAATCGGCAGGAGTTGTGACAGCTCACTTAGAATGTCATGGCTAGACTCTGGCAGACCCTGATGAGTCCTGCTGGGCGAGCAGGCCGCCTCTGATAATTTGTCTAGCAGTCTGGGTGATGACAGCCTGCCGGCCGTACAGCCTCCCGAGCCGTACAGCTCTGAAACGTGATGTGGAAGCCCGGCGTTCAGGGCTTATCAAAACTCTCTGCGCTGCCATGATGCAAGTCTACAGAAGCCTTTCCTCAATTTATTTTTCTTCTTTTTTCTTTTTCTTTTTTTTTTTTACTAAAACAGGGGGTGGGAATTAAGGAGCACAGGAGCAATGGTGAGAGCAGTGGTGGCTGTTTGCATTGAGAGAGTGGACTCTGTGAGGTTGTGTGTGTTAGCAGAGGAGGAGGAGCAGGAGAAGGAGGAGGAGAAGGAGGAGGAGGAGGAGGGGGCTGTAGAGTCAGAATTTGTAGACACAGACACAGATGGAATAGTTTACCTCCTCTGGCCCAGACTTGACTTTCAATGTCTGACCTGTTGTAACCTACATTCTGTTCGCAGTGCTCCTAGAGTGGCACAGACATCCCACTGATGTTTTTCTAGGACTGCTATGCTACTGCCCCTGTCTCTCCCCTCTCACCACACCTGGCGGGGGAGGCACAGTGAGGTGTCTACTGCCAATAGAGGCTCCAAACGCCAGCCAGGGCTTCTCTCAAATTCATTAGGGCCCCCACACACAGACACTTGAAGGGGGCTTCTCAAGACTAATAGCAACTACAGATTTTGTTATTCTAAATCTCTCACACAGACACTTTGCTGAAATTCAAACACATGGTATTCATTTCAAACCTTCGCTCTGTGCAGTTAGACTTTGAGATCTTTGGTGAAAAACAGAATATGAGAGGAAAACACAGCGTCAGGGCTGATTTCCTTATGGCCAATCTGGTGGCTGTGGATTGAAATCCCAACTTGACACACACACATGCATACAACTTGAACTTTCACACACATTTATCAGAACCTGAGGAGAGTTTCAGATCTGACAGAAGTCAGGTTCATCATATCCAGTACAAAGAGGGATTTTTTTCTTTCAGTTTTACTTTCTCATTTATGCTGCTCATGTTATTATAATAAATGTTTTCTTTTAGTGCTCACCCTGACAGTGACTAGCAATAGGAATGACACAATGTAAACTCAGCAGAAGATAATAAAAAATAACTTTTCTGTGCCAACTTGTCATGCTTGAACTTCACCGTCCACAAAACAGTGTGTTTGCCAAACTGCTTCTTGAACTCTGCAGGAGTACAGGACTATTTGAACTCCTGCTAATATCTGCTACAGTGAATAGTGTCAGGGATTTTAAGCTTATATGGTAAGCTAGTGTTCTTTTTCCATGGGACACAGTTATTTAAACATTGTAAACATAGCATAAAATAATGACAAAAATGTCCTCCTAATGAGTTGGTTAACAGGGTAATTACTAGGTTGGTGTGAAATTACTATGACTGCAGATACAGTAGCAAATAATAAACCTACCCAAGATGACACGGTGTTACTGAACTAAAACTAAAAAAGAAATTATGAAAAAGCGCATCTAAATAAAAGTTTAACAATTTTACATTAGTCCTTTTAAAGAGTCACTGCATACTTAAATGTGTTTGAGCTGTAAAATAAACGCTACATTGGTGTTAAAATTGATTGATATGTTGATATTTCATCTCCATATCATATGGTGAAAAGGTCCCATACGGTGAAAATCCATTTTTCGAGTATTGTTGTTTCTAAAAACTTAGAGGTGTAAAATAAAAGCTGTGAAGATGTGTATTAAGCCCTCATACAACTATACCTCCCAGCTGTAAAGCCAGTAAAATTTGGCCTAAGTACTGCGTATTTCCACAAACCAATCGTCACCTAGCTCAGGTTTGTTTACTTTCTAGAGCTGCTTCTGCTCACCCTAAAATGTCACAGCCACAAGCAAAGCTTACCAAATGTTCTGCTGTTGGATGCAAAAATGGCCACGAGTCTTCATGCACTCCCAGCATCTAAGGAACAGGAGATCTAGTGTGCTGCTTACTGTTTAATGCCAATATCACCTCTACAATAGCAATGTCTTCAGTGGTAGTGCAGCTAATATGCTAAACTTACAATTAGCTTTGATCATATGCTCACCGATCAGAACTCTATGGAAACTGTAAAGGTGAGGGACATTCAGAGATGTTGGAAAAACTATGACCAATTTCAAACCAATAAACAAGGACTGTGTAGACTGCTGTGTTTTTATGTTTCCTGCAGTTTTTTTTAATACTTTATTTTCAATATTTGAATTTTTTGAACATAACAGAGAAGAACGAAGTGAACAGGCTCTACGCAGTCGACCACAGACATACAGGACTATAATAAATTTTTTTAAAAATCCTAAATAAATCTAAGTGAAACAGCCGCCAAAAATAAATAAATAAATAAATAAATAAATAAGTGTTTGTGTGTGTGTGTGTGTATATATATATATATATATATATATATATATATATATATATATATATATATATATATATATATATATATATATATATATATATATATACCCATAAATATGTACATTGCCAGTGCTACATCGTGGTGCTGTTGAAAGGTGTGTGGGTGTGTGACGAGCACAGGGATAAGAGCTCAACCAGCTCAGTTTCTTAGCTTTTGCCCATGCCAAGGTGCGCGAGGAATGGGTCCCAGATGTCTTTTTGCACCCTGTTGGTCCGTATGAATCGGAGTTTTTCCATTTGTAAAACATGGATTATGTCCGTCATCCACCTCTGGAAGGAAGGGGGAGAGGGTGACTTCCGCTCCTTAAGAATGAGTCTTTTGGCCACTGTCATGCCGAGCAACAGCGACTGCTGCGTCGTAGTGGGGAGTCTCTGGGTGAGTTGAGAGCAGCCGAAAATGGCGAGTGTAGGGTCCAATGGGAGAAGCCGTTTGTAAGCCTTGGAATACCAGTCAAATATTTTGGACCAGAACCCAGACAGCGAAGGACAATGCCAGAAAGCATGAGACAAAATGCACTCTGGTGCCTGGCACCTGTCGCATGTTGCTGAAACAGAGGGGTAGAGCTTGTGCAGTCTTTGTTTTGAGTAGTGAAGACGGTAGACAACCATGAATTGAATTAGCTTGTGTCTGCTGTTGACCGAGCAGGTCTGAATTGCAGACAGGCTTCTGCCCCATACATCTTCAATCAAGTCCACACCCAGTTCCTTTTCCCAGGACTCCCTAATCTCCACAGCAGAGGCAACAGAATCACAGTCAAACATGTGCACAAGCTTGGAGATGAGATGCCTGGAGTGACGGGGGCTCCTCAGAATTTCGTAGAAGATGTACTTTCCCAGATTTATATCAAGTTTATTAGTTCTGGTTTGTGTATAATGTCTAATTTGTAAGTAGCAAAAGAGATGTGAGTGAGGTAGCTAAAATTTTTCTCTCAATGAGTTAAACAAAGCAAACTTCCCCTTAATGTATAAGTCTCCAATAGAGGTTAGGCCCCTCTCCCTCCAGGAGTGAAAACTCTTGTCTGACCACGGTGTCAAAACGGAGTGACTGAAACAAATTGGTGTTTCTGCAGAGGTCTCGGGCAGGTGCAGGACCCTACGTATTTGATTCAACACTTTGACAAGAGTTTCTTAGGGTTAAGCTTAGGCTTTTTAGGATCCTGGTGTTGTCCAGTTTGGTAAACAGCAGGGCCGGTAGAGTAGAGTTGGTTACTGAGCCACACTCCATGCGCAACCACAAGGGGGCCTCAGGGGCTGGGTTGCCTGGTGAGCTCTGCTGCCAAAACATCAGGACCCTGGTGTTGGCAGCCCAATAATAGTGCCTGAATGATGGCAGACCTAGTCCTCCCTCTGATTTGGGCTTGCATAGGTGAATTTTGGAAATTCTATGATTTTTATAACTTCAAAAATAAGATAAAATTGTTGGGTCCACTTCCAGAATGCTGATGTAAGAAATATGGGAAGATTTTGACAAAGGTAGAGGAATCTGGAGAGGGGAACCATCTTGACTGAATTTATACGGCCAATCATGGACAGTGGTAAGGGTTTCCATTTCTCTATGCACTGTTTTAAATTTGACACAAATTCAACAAAATTCAGTTTAAAGATAAATTTCGGATTTTTGGGTATGGTCAGGCCGAGGTAGTTGAGGTGATCCTTAACTATTTTGAATGGGGTGCTTTCTAGGAAGCCTTGCGTGTAGTTATCGGAAAGAGGCATGAATTCACTTTTTGTCCAGTTTATGGTGTAACCTGATAGTCTGCCAAAAAGAGTGACTGTGTCCGCGAGGCAGGGAACTGATCGCTCAGAGTTTTGCAAGTATAGTACGACATCATTTGCATACAAGCTAATAAGAGTTTCCACCCGGCCTACTTTTAAGCCAGCAATGTTTGGGTGACTTCTTATGCTATGAGCGAGAGGCTCAAGCGTGATTGCAAAGAGAGCGGGGGGTGAGAGAGGGCAGCCTTGCTGGACGGAGCGATGAAGGGGGAATGGAGCTGATTTGTCGCCATTTGTCAGAATGGAGCATACTGGGCTCGAGTATATTAGTTTTACCCAGGATATGAATGAGTCACCAAATCCAAACCTAGGTAGCGACTCGAACATATAGGGCCACTCGACCTGATCGAAGGCCTTTTGCGCATCTAGAGATAGAATAGCTGCTCCGATGGTATTGCTATGGTCAGCATAAATGGCGTTTAAAAGGAGAACCTGCCTGGAATGAATCCCGTTTGATCGGGGTGAATGATAGATGACAAATGTTTGTTTAGCCAGTTAGCCAGCAATTTAGTAATTACCTTTCTATCAAAATTCTGGAGTGCGATAGGCCTGTAGCTAGCTGGATCCGTCTCATCCCTGTCCTTCTTTAAAATCAATGATATGTTAGCTTCGTATAACGTTTTCGGTAGGGCATTGCCGTTCTTAGAGCTGGTTGTCATCCTGTGAGGAGAAGTGGGGCAAGAATGTCACAAAATTGTTTGTAAAATTCACAGCCGAGGCCATCTGGCCCGGCTGCTTTGCCTGATGGAAATGATTTTATGGCAGACTTTATCTCATCTAGAGTGAAATCAGAGTCTAGGTCTCTCCTGGTAGCATCATCAAGTTTAGGTAATATAAGAGAGTCAAAAAAGTTGCTTAGATCTAAGTGTGAAGGGCAGGATTTGGAGGTGTAAAGTTCACTGTAAAATTCTTTAAAGCCATTGTTGATGTCTTTGGGGTCAGTCAGCAATGAGCCTGATTTTGATGTAGCTCAAAAACGTTCATCATGTCTTCTTGTTGATACTTTAGTTTCTGATTCTTTTTTTCAGACATTCTAGGTGCCTTTTGGCAGACAATATCGAGCAGAACAATAAGTGCAATGTCATCTACGAAATACCATGCAACTCTTGCAATAACACATACATCGGGGAGACAGGAAGAACATTTCACACAAGGAAAAAAGAACATCAGAAGGAATACGAAAAGGAAACAGCAACACGACTCACAACATCACAGAAAGAAAAGGCACTACTGGAAAATCTCAAATCTGCAATATGGCCACTGCAAAAGGAACAATCATGTTATGGACTGGGACGGGGCAAGAATCATCGGAACGGAAGAAAAACTGAAACGCTGGATTAAGGAGGCGATGGAGATCAGGAGGCGGGCAGAGAGAGCCATGAACAGGGACGAGGGAGGCTTCATGCTCTCCCACACCTGGGACACCGTACTCCGGAGGAAATAGGACGGCGGAGGATGCGGCATGCCTGGTGGCATGGTCGGGTCCGTTGGGCTCACCACGACATGCCATTACGGCGTGGGCGTGGTTGGCCCAGAGCATCTGGCGACTCTAATGGGCGTGCTGCAAATGCCGGCTGTCAAAATCTGCCGGTTGACATGTCACAGACTGTCAGTGAGACGCTTCTGAGGAAAACGAGAGTGTTCACCGAAACTGTCAAGAAGGTAATTAACATCTATCTATTCACCTAGAATGTCTGAAAAAAAAGAATCAGAAACTAAAACTGATTTTTATTTTACGCAATGAATCGACTTTGAGGCCTGGACGCCTCTGAGTTGATGTGTGAGGAGTCTTTCGGGTTTATCGCCTGTCTCAAAGTGCTTTTGCTTCAACTCTAGGAGGAGGTTGTTTACTTGACCACCCAAAATGCAGTTATACTTATATTTAAGTTTTACAATTTTATTGTAGTCCTCGGCAGAGTTTGAGGTTTGGTACGCAGTTTCGAGGGTGGAAAGTATGCCCACGATCTCTCGCAGATGCTTCACCCTCACCTTTTTGGCAGCAGACTCGTGTGAAATTACATAACCACGGGTAACTACTTTTAAGGTGTCCCAGAGTGTGGTGTCTGACACCTCACTATTATCATTGATTTCTATGAAATCTTTTAATCGGCTACTAATATACTCTGTGAATTTGTTGTCGGAGAGCAGAGATGTGTTGAAACGCCAGGTGTAAGTTTGTTTGGGGAGGGAGAGATTTAGGGACATTGTCAGGGACTATGGTCCGAAATCAAGATGTTTTGATATTTTGAACTGGTGACATTTGAAATTAGAGGAGAATCGACCAAAAAATAATCTATCCTACTGCAGGACTTGTGAACATGGGAGTAGAAAGAGTAGTCTTTTTGGGTTGGGTGCTGAATCCTCCAAATGCCAACTAAATTTTTGGATTTGATAAGATTGTTCAGGACCTGTACAGATGTTATATTTAGAGGTGGACGGGAGGACAATCTGTCCAAATAGGGGTCTAGGTGCAGTTCAAATCACTGCCAATTATAATATTTGAGTTTTCTCCGTCCGGGAGTATATCAAAAACTTTGCTGAAAAAAGTGGGGTCGTCTATGTTTGGGCCATAGATATTAAGAAGTGTCAGTGGGAATGAATTTATGGTACCTGAAACCATTAGATATCTCCCATGAGGGTCTGCAGTCAAGGAGAAGAGTCGGAACGGGATATTTTTCGTGAAGAGAATAGCTACTCCTTGAGCATGAGACGTAAATGATGACTGATAAACCTGTGATACCCTGCTGCATCTCAGTCTGTGTTGCTCAGTTCGTTTGATGTGAGTTTCCTGTAAAAAAATTACATCAGCAGAGAGGGATTTAAGATGTCTGAAAACCTTATCTCTTTTAACAACGTGGCCAAGTCCTTTAACGTTCCAGGAAACAACTGTGACATCCCTACCCCCTAACTGCACTGTGTCATGAGACCTCTGCATGTTAAAACAGGGAAATAAACATTCAAGCTAAGCGACAGCATGGTACACAACATTGAGCACCTGGCATGTAACAAAAAGAAAAATACAACAACAGACAACACTGTAAACAAAAACAAAATACCTGAGCTGTAGATAGAACTATACCACCCTCCCACCCCCTTGTGTCTCCCAGAACCTGACACAAATTCATCCATTTCCATCTGAAGAGGAGCTGCTGGACAGATATCTAACACTAACATCCCAAGCTGCTCTCACCGTGGAAGCTGAAATACAGAACCAAGTATTATCGATAAAATAGTTTATGATTGCTGGGGGGAGGTAGGCTATGCCCGCACTCGCGATCATGTACTTGGAGCAAAATGCCTTCTTTGACTTGGTTTTGGTGCAGCATAGGAAACATTGAACTAAGAAACATAAACGTCCTCCCCTCACGTCCTAGTATAAACAGGAATATCTTTAAGTTAAACAGCTGGCATGGGTGTGTGAATCTACTCCCTTTCTCTTGTGTTGATCTTTTCCATGAACCGCGTTGCCTCCTTAGGATCGTTGAATATCACTGGTGCTTCTCTGTCATGTTGATAACTGTGCAGCCTGGCCAGGTACCGCAGGGTGTGTTTGATGTCTCCATGTAGCAACTGCATCACGTCCTGAAAGGCTCGGCGTTGTGTCATCACCTCGTTAGTGTAGTCGGGGAAAATCAAAACTTTGTTGCCCTTATACTCCATGTCATGCAGTCTGCCGTGGCGCAGGACCGACTCTTTTGCCTGAAAGTTGTGGATACGTGCTATTATGGTGCGTGGCTTCTTACTGGCCGCCGGCTTCGACTGGAGAGAACAATGAGCGCAGTCTACTTTGATCGGGTGTGGGAAGTTTTCTTCCCCGAGCAGCTTGGGTGTAAGACTGGAGACGAATTCCGTGAGTTTACCGTTCTCCTCGTCCTCTGGTATCCCAACGATCTTAATGTTGTGTCTCCGGGAGTGAGCCTCTAAGTCTAGCACTTTGGTGTGAAGTAATCTGTTTTGGGTAGTTAGCTCTAAACACTTAGCTTCTAGCTCCTCCAGACGTGCTTCATGGTCATTGGTCGCCAGCTCTTGGTTAGCTGCACGGACCTGGAGCTCGGCTTGCGTTGTTGTGAGTGTCTGGAAGCAAGCTTGAAATGTGTCAAAACGCTCATTAATAACTTAAAATAATGTGGCATAGTCTGGTGGCTTCTCCATGCTAGTGGGGGAGTTGACGTGTCCGTCATCGACGTTGACATTGACCTTAGCATTAGCATTTGCAGAGGCTCTGGTGACTTGGCTGTTGGTGGCTTTTGCCTTGTTGGTAGCTTGAGATTTTGGCACTGCGGTTCATCCACTTGCTAATAAAGGGAGCTTTGTCAGCCTGGAGGCTGATATTTGCAGTGTTGTTCAACTTTTGTTAAGACCACAGAGCGCAGCATCGGCCAAACGCGTCTACTCCATCACATGCTCACTAGCGCCCCCCACTGCGCTTCAGTTTAACCTAAACTCAGCCAGTGTTTACATGTACTTCTCTCCTGCTTCTTGTGTTCACATTTACTGAATTTTAATGCAGTATTCCCCAAAAAGCTGTTGCCATTTACAATTTTTTTTCTGTTTTTGTTTCAAGTTACAGACACTGAAACAGCCTGTGTAGAACAGGGCTTGAAATGTATTGTAAAAAAGTAACATGCTTTAGTCCGAGTTAGGCGGCCTACCTCCATCAGTCCCCGCCCATGAGTGGGAGTCTGAACCTGTGATGCTAACATAGACAAGTTGAAGAAAAATAGCAAAGGTCATAACTACATCTGACAACTTTTAAGCTAGCCTTTCTTATGGCAAATTTTATTCTAACATTCTTTCCCCTTTTTACTTAGTTTGAATCTCCATAAACTCCTGAGAAAAATATAGGGTGCTTTAGCTGCTAGACGCTCGACTATGTTCACAATCTAGGAGCTAACTATTTGTCTGCTGTTTGGCGTTGTGCAGGTTAAAACCAACGTTGATGAGGGCAGTGAAAGTGAACCAAAAGAGTAAAGCTGTGGACCATAAAACCAAAACAATGAGCTGAAAACAGTAAAATACTCTGTAGAGCTATAGTGCAGAGTGAAGCGATAATTAGATAAAACAATGATGAGTGCAGCTTTAAGCCTGGAAGACATCAGTAAAATCAGTGGGACTAGACCAGATACCTGTTGGATCCATCAGTCTAACTGCATGGAAATGGTCATGATGTGACCCAAACTCCTCAACCATATGATCTATGACAGATCTTACAGACGCAGCGTGACTCTGCAGATCTATGGCTTTTTGGGTGAATAGTCATAAAAAAAACTGACATCTCAAGAATTTATGTTTTCCAGCTGGAAAACTGGACCACTGACAGTGAAGTTAGTGCTGCTGGTGCAGGACTACTTCAGCAGCAATGACGATGACAGTACTGCCATGCCAAATAATACACAGATTCAAATTCAAGCAGTGCTATTACAAACAAGGATAATGAGGCTGATGATGATGGCCAGCATCTAAACAGGGGGAATATGTCTTGCTGTGTTTATTACTGTTTTCCTCAGTCATCCTGGAGAGAGTAAAATATCATGCGGTCAGGATGGACTGTTGAAAGAATCTCGGTGTTAGAGCCTGGACTGCCATATTTTTTAATCATCTGCATGAATTTGTTGTATCAAATGGCAAATAAATTGAAAGAAATATAAGTAAAATTCCAAGGCAATGTCTTCTTCATGTAAAAGTTTATGCTAAAAATCTAATTTCAGATTTTCAGGAAGTCAAACAGATCTCCTGAAGCCTGTTGTCCTGTTGTAGTGGTGTTTCACCACTAGGAAGCTTTTCTCTATCAATTACAATTTGTTTTGTAAACATGACAAGGCATTTTGTTAAAGGCATTTAAATTGTGAAAATGAAAGCACCTTGGAGCTTTTTACATTTTAGAGTCTACATGTATCTAATTCAAAGAACACCTCAAACTCATTTTGAATCCAGGAACAAAATGGAAATATTCCACTTATTGATCTCAAATAGTATCAGGCTCACTGACCATCCTTTGTCGTCGTCCTCTGCCAGCTCCTCCACGTCCTCCTCTGGACCCTCGGTGATGGCAGATGACAGCTTGGACTTGAAGCGATTCAGCAGGGCCATGGTCTGCCATAAAAATGAGACATCTTTACATGTTAACTATTACAGAATCCATAATACACCAGCAGAAATGTTTTGCATTTTAGTTTCAGTAAATAACGGACACATGTTGAGTTTCTGTACCTGTTCTTCTCTGTTTGAGCCTTTCTTCACCTTTTGTTTTCTGAGCTCTTCATACTTCTTTCTTCCCTCCAGGTACTCAGCCACAGCCTCATTCGCTGGTTTTTTATCCACTTTGGAGAAACAAGACGGCAACACTGCTGATTACTTTCATAGTATTCAAATGACTATATACAGCTAGGCAAGCCACAAATTCTGCTGTACAAAATATTTTAAAATGTATATATATAAAACCTTGAAATGCATACAGACAACAACCATCAAAAACACATTTTAAAAAGACTATAATATTAATTTGCTCCACTCTGGAGGAACCTGAACTGGGACCAGGCTGTACCTGTTATTATAATGCAAGTCAGAAGCATTTTTCGGACGGATGGACGGATGGACGGACGAACGGACGGATGGAGGCACGAGCCGAATATTCGGACGCAGTGGGCAAACGGAGGAAAGAGCCGAATCTTCGGTTCATATTGTAACGTCCGACGGGGGGATACATCGGGCGAATTAGCAAGAAGAATACCGATCGTGCGACATCGTCCGACGGGGCGGGGGGATATTGTTACGACTGAATATTCGGACATTCGGGAGCAGCCCTAGATATGTAACATTGCTGCTTCATCACTGTTAAAGTGATGGTGTTCTGTCATTCAGCCACAAGTCACATTTTGGTTGATAAAACTTACAGTAATTACTGATGTCACTGCTGTTGTTCCACAAGCATGAATAAACACAACTCTCTCTCTTTGCAAGGGAGATGCTCACATGGATTCTGCTTCTATCTGATGCAGCAAGTGTTGAATAAACTCGGAGGAAAAACATACAGCTGGAAGCAACAAACTAAACTTTAGCTCCTGTCAAACCCTGGATTATACTCATTATTTGTGTCTCGTTAATCTGACCTGCTTCAGTCGTTGACTTTCTAGCAAAGTCAGATTTTCAGGCACATTACAGTTTGTAATAGAAGTGAAACTGTAAAGAAAAGCCAATGAGAAAGGCTCACAAGCTGTGTCTTGTGCTCTGTGTGGTGTTTTTGGAACAATATTTATGCTGAAATGTGGAAAAAGTCCTCTCTAAATCAGCTCACACAAAAAGAAAAGCATCAGAGTGCAGTACTCCACCAAGGCTGCTCAGTTGTATCATTTCTGATGACTGAAATCTTTTTTAAAAAATTGTGTCCGAAATCACGGCACCATAGAATGTGGCCATTTAAAATAGATGTACCCACAAACAAAATGATCTTGTGCTGACCACATGCGTGTGTCACGCATGTGTACTTTATGTACAGATACCGAATCGCGTGACCTAAATATGTAGCGGGAATTGATGGGACTCGGAAACACCCCCACAATTTAATCAATTGTTCCTTGTGTCATTTCACAAGGATAAGTCCTGGTAAGTCTGCAACGGTGGATCTGTAGTAGGATCGCAATCATGTGATGGTCAGCAGGCAGATGACGTAGTGTTCACTTGTTGTCATAGTTACAGTGACGCCATGCCACTATCTCGCAATAATACGGAAATCTTTAACAAATCCGTGGATCCAGACTATAAGTCGCATCACTGCCAAAATCTAATGACTTGTTCCTTGTGCCACTTCTAACCTTCCTTGAAAATTTCATCCAAATCCATTAATCCATTTTGGGTAATGTTGTGAACAGACAGACAGAAAAATGTACATAACTCCGCCGTGTTCCTTGGTGGAGTAATAAACACCTGGCTTGCTAATTTAGACACAGAGACTAGAAAGTACAATGTTTGAAAAATCTCCCAAGTGTCTCTGATCCACTGAGCCCAAAGTTGTTCTGTCTGTCCTCATGCTTGCGTCACTGAATGAACTGCTATTCGGAACTGGACTGGGCTGGTTTTCAGGTAGAAATTAGCCTCAGGCTTAAGAGGTTAATTAAATTTTGTTGTTTTACAATTTACAACATGATGTCAACTCATAATTCTGGTTTCTGAGAAACAGAAAACTAATTTCACTCACAGTATTGATTTTAGACATGCAGCTTTCTACAAATTTTCTCCACTGCATTTTTGGGTTTTCTGTTACAGCCACTTGACAGATGAGAAGTTTAAAAAATGGGAAGAACATGATCAGAGAAAAAAGATAAAAGGAAAGTAAAGCTTGTCAAGCTGTGACTGTTGCTGCCATACATGATCTAAGAACATGATAATGAGGAAGGTGAAAAGAGAAGGCAGTTCTCTCATCTCAGATTGACAAGCTCGGCATGAATCCAATCTGCTGCCGTCCACCTTCACGAAGATGTAGCGACCTAATGCCCCGACCTAGTAACCCCGCATTTTATCTTACTCAGAGATGACCTACATTATGGTGGCTGAGTTGTACACAAACCTTATGTAATTGATCCCTCCTGGGAGACGAAAGACCCATTTAATCTTTAGCAGAGACATGAACAATGAACTCTTGATGAAATATTAGCAAAGATTTCAGGATTTTAACTCTTGTTTTACTTAAAAGAAGTTTAGAAAAAGCAAAAAAACAATATATTCTTTTTGACAAGTATGTCTGGTATGGGAAATGGAGCTACACGACAGTGAATTCACAAATAAATAGATCAACAGAGAATCAAGCATCTCTTTTTTTCCTGGAGAGTTAGAAGCTTATTTTGGAGGATTCCAAGGTTTTCCTTCTAGAGACTTCACCATGCTCCTAGTCTCCTTAGCCTGTTGCTACAGTTGCTCACTCTTAAGCTCTGGCACACCAATCCTTGCTAGCTGACATAAAATGTATTGCTACCTTTGCTACAGCGAGGGAAATCTCACCACAGACACCAGATTTAAAAGTGTAGTATATTGTGAAATACAGATAAATTTACCTGAAGCCGACATTAGCATTCTGTGAGCGAATTTGGTTTGAATGTAATTAATGTTTACCTGCACTTCAGTATCAAGTCACTTTTTAAGTAAAAATTCTCTGCATTCTCTGACAGTTTCTCTGATATGAGTGTGGTCTGCTTTTATGTCTGTTTCACATCATCAGCTAGACAAAATTTTACATGAAATGTAAGTATCTCAATCCTGAATATTTTCTGGTATCCCTAATCTTCTATGACAGTAAATTGAATATTCTTAGAGGCTAGCCATTGATCAAATGAACCAAGCCATGTAAAGGCAATACTTTGGGTTTTCACTGCTTTCTGACAAGGTGTCGACCAATTATCAAGTCTGACATTTACCATTTTTCTGACTATCTGTGTCTTTAAATGTTTTGAACCAATTCCTGCTAAAATAAATTCATTTAAACAAGTGCTACCTTGACAAAACCTCTAGTCACCACTTTGGTTTCTACCAATATTCTCCCCACATCGCTATCTGATTGGCTACACATCATGAGCAATAGCCAAGAATCTATGAAGGATATATGTTGAAAATTTCTGTTCTAATGGAACAAATGTAAAGCCTAAAAAACAAAGGCACTGGAGTTTGTGTTATTTTAAATTATGACACCAAGAATTTTATTTGTATTGCACATACACTACTGTTCAAAAGTTCAAAAGTTTGGGGTCACCCAGACAGTTTCATGTTTTACATTGTCTGGGTGACAATTTCATGTGCTAACATAACTGCACAATGGTTTTGTAATCATCAATTAGCCTTTCAACATCATTAGCTAACACAATGTAGCATTAGAACATAGGAGTGATGATTGCTGGAAATGGACCTCTGTACGCCTATGTAGATATTCCATTAGAAATCAACCATTTCCATCTAGAATAGTCATTTAATTACTACATTAACAATGTCTAGACTCTATTTATGATTAATTTTATGTTATCTTCACAAAAAAATGCTTTTCTTTCAAAAATAAGGACATTTCTAAGTGACCCCAAACTTTTGAACGGTAGTGTATATATGTCTCATTTATCAATCAGTATTGGCCCTTAAAAAAGATACATCACAGACCCCTATTTCTAATAATTTGTAGACAACGAACACATTTAACCAAGAAAATAATCTGCAGACCTACCTGATAATAAAATGAATCATTAGTAACAGCCCTAGTATAAGTATGAGAGGTGAAAACAAGATTGAAGTACACAACTGCAGACTGGTGCAACACGGAAAGAATTACGAGCTGTTAATAGGTGCAGCCAGAGAGAATAAAGTGACGACGAAGTTGGGAACAATTTTCCACCAAACTGTCCTCCTCTGCTGTATGTGAGAAAATTTCTCTCATCATGAATGAAAGCAGAGACAATCAGTGTGCTGACATCGGTGTTTCATGCAGTTAATGTGCTCAGGTGCTCAGTCTGTGAAGTCACCGAGTGGCAGACAGTGAGCACAGTCTGCTGGCTGCTGCTGTGCTTTCTTTCCACATGTAATGTCACACACTCAGTGTCACCTGGCTGAGCCTCCTCTGACTGGATGCTCTGACACATTCAACTGCACCAAATAAATGATGTAACAGACAAAACACACAACTCCTCTGTTTGTCATTTAGCTGCAATGTTGTCAGACACTCCTAAAGTGTTTATTTACACTTATAAAAAATGTCTGTATTTTTAGCAGTTTTTAACGGTATTTTGTTAAAAAACAATTTACCCTTCAATGTTTCCTCTACATTCATTCAGCAGCAGCGGGCCACCATTCCCACATCCTAGCCACTGCTCCTTCCTAATTTCTTTCTTTTTTTTTGTTATTGTTGCAAATACACCACTGCCACATGTCTCCACCTTCACAGCAGAGTTCTGCACTGTCGGGTACTCGCGAGTACTAAGGTAAACTACAGATAACTAACTTGCTCAGTATCTACTCTTTCATACGTCAGATTAATACGACGATGTCGCGAGAGCGCGGCCTTGAAAGTGACGTCACGTCAATCAACAAGGCACCAGGTCAGAGAGTCAGAGGAGTGTCGTCTTGGAAAATAGGACAGCGACTTACTGGAGAAAAGTTATTAGCTTAAGATAACTCATAATAGATTTTACAAGTTAAATAGACATTCACAAAATATTGATGTCCAGCTAACATTCCGTAACATATCGGTAGCTTCAGTTAATTGGGCCCGGTGCCAACTCAGTGTCGCTAACGTGAGTAAACTATTGATAGAATTAAGCTAATATCTACACTCCACGATGTACCTGCTGACTGCATTTTCAGATGAGCTTGTTCAAATATTTTTTAATTTATTTTTTTTTTACATTCAGCCTTTAAAAAAGCCATTTTCAACTGGCCATTCAATAAATAGGTTGTACAAGTAAAATCTGCAGTCCAGTGTCACTTGTTTACGCATCACGGCTCCCCAGAGAGACTGTCGCCACTGCTGAAGAAAATCCTAGAGGAAACACTGCCCTTAATTTGCAGATTCTCCCTGTTTTGTTAAAATATGGTTAATATCTTGTAAAAATCGCACAAAAAGTATTAATTTACATGCTGACAAAAAAATTGGCAAAAAACTGTACATATTAAACAGTCCACATTAAAAATATGTATTTTTTTTATAATTGTAATTCATTCTCTTACAATGTCTGACAGAAAAATAACACTGTTTTAGCATATTTAAATTAACTAAAGAGATCAATATTTTACAGATATTTGACATTATTTTCAGCTTTTACAATTTTTAAGCATTTCAGTATTCTACCATTTTTTAACAGATTTTTTTCTGGCAGCCTAGCTGTTAGATTTTCAGATATCATGAGCAGTAAAGTCTAGAGAACCCAACAGCGGAAAGTATAAAAAAACAGAAAAGCACTCAAATGCAGCTTTTGTAGTTATTATCAGGAATCACGGCATCATAGAATGTGGCCATTTAATATAGATGTACCTACAAACAAAATGACCCTGCGCTGAGCACAGGCATGTGTTATGCATGTGTACGTTATGTAGGGATACCAAAACACGTGACCTAAATATGTAGCGGGTGGTGGGAATTGATGGGACTCGGAAACACCACCACAATTTAAACAATTGTTCCTTGTATCATTTCCGATGGATAAGTCCCGAGTCCCCAGTCTGCAGCGGTTGATTTGTAGTAGGATCACAATCGTGATTATAGCGTTCACTTGTTGTCATAGTTACAGTGACGCCGTGCCGCTACCTTGCAATGATACAGAAATCTTTAACAAATCCATGGATCCTACTATAAGCCGCATCATTGCCAAAATCTAATCAATTGGTCCTTGTGTCATTTCTGACCTTCCCTGAAAATTTCATCCAAATTCATTAGTCCTTTTTTGAGTAACGTTGCTAACAGACAGACAGTCAAACGGATAGACAAAACAACGCCGATCATCACATGACTCTGCTGCAGAATAATAACGTGTACTGAGATCAACTAAAGCAATGCCATTAAGTTCAGGGCAGAAAAATAAAACTTGAAACTCTACCAGCAAACGAAAACTTCAAAACTTACATTTGAATAATTAATAAACTGAAATAAATTAAGAAAACTTGGACTCCATGCTCCATGTAGGTCATTAGTCATTCTGCTAACGTAAAGACAAAAATGACAATAGACAAAGTGATGCAGACACCCATGTCTGTTTTCTGATTGGGTGTTAACTGTCTGATTCGCCATGCTCCTATTGTGTGACCCTCTGGCAGGCATAGCAGCCTTAAATATCAGTGCTCATTTCAACATGGATGACAAATTATAGGTGTTGCTGACCTTGTTGTCCATGCTGGCAGCTGTTGTGCATTTGATGAAATCTCTGCTCTTGCCTTTCAGATGCACAGTACAGTGCACGGATATCATGCATGGTTGGTGTTTCTGAAAATTGTGCCAAAACACCGGCTTGGATGGAGGTCATTCTTGTTTTAAACTACTTTAAACTAAAAATGTTTTAGTGTTGACATAGTCTTAGCTCAGAATGAAAACTGGAAACAGGGGGAAGCTTTGTCCACCTATCAGCACCTTTAAACCTGATGAACAGATTTATTTAGCAGCCATCTTTAGCTTTATTTGGTTTGGCTTCTGCACCTTAATACACCTCACACCACACTAAGGCTTTGCATCCACAGTTACACCAATGCCAGGGACTAACACACACCATTTACCTTATTGCTTGAATAAATAAATACCCTTTCACTACCATTTTGCATGTCCATTCCCATTTTTTCCAGTTTATTATCCAGGTTATGACAAATTGAGGGGTTGTCCACTTTCGAGCTCAGCATTGGGCAACAAATACTGAGTTTAGGAGTGAGTGTATAGTGTGTTTGTTTGCTTGGTTTATGGTTAGCAGTGAACATTTGGCCAAGTTATTTTAATTATATCTCATTTGTTTAATGTGTGCAAAAAGTGAACTTTAAAAAGACAGACTTGCAGGTTCATTGGAGGTTTGTGAGACTTCACTGGGATTAGCTACTGAGAAGGCAGCCAGTGGAGACTCCTGGGAGTGACTGCTGGGGCAAGAAATAGTCTTTAAACAAACAAGATTTAACATGGTAATCTGTGAGCTCAAAACTTGATTTTTATACTCCAGTTTTAAATTGATGCAGAACACCGTTTCCTGTGCCAGTGAACTATGCTGTTGTAAGTATTTATTTTTATACATTGGAGTGTTTGTGATGATCTGCAACAACACCATCACAACACTAGCTAGCGGTGGGGTTTCTGGATCACTGTGTTAAGTTCCTTCATGTACTTCAAACAATGGTGGCTTAAACAAAGCAGATGATGTTAAAGTTGAAGTTAAATAATGTTGAACTATTACTTTTACTAAAATAATTGCAATGCAGCAAAGAGAGCAGAAATCATCATTGACTGTTGTGTTTGCATTATGAGCAAGTCAGATACAATTACTGCCTATTATAGTTTACATTACATATGACATCTACACACAGTTGTCGTGGTGTGTGCTGCAATGACATGTAGGTACGTTTCTGGGAAATCAGGCTAAGGTGCATCCTACAACATAGGATTCACCTATGATGTAGATTCAACGCTGTGTGTTAGAGGTGCTGGTAGACAGACTGTGTCACCTTTGGATGAAGCGAGTTAACTATAATCCATTATTGACAGCCCTCATATTAAGCTAAGCTAACCAGTTACTGCACTCCTCCTCCTGTATTTCCTTTAGAGATATGAGTTTCTTGCTCAGCAAGAAAGAAAGTTCGAAATTTTCTACTAATCAGACAGCAGTTTTCAGTTGAAGTAGTAAGTATCGCTACAAGAAATCACTCCTGATCACTGCAATAATGTTGTACAATGACCCTCCTCTGGGCAAGGAGGGGAGACCTTCTGAAGGACTTTGCACATACAGCCTTTAATCACTCCGCCAAAGAACGGTGGAGTTATGTGACAGTTAATGTACGTTTGTCCGCCTGGTTGTCTGTCTGTTAGCAACATTACTCAAAAACGGACAATCGGATTTGGATGAAATGTTCAATGAAGGTCAGAAATAACACAATGACCAACTGACTAGATTTTATTTATTTTTTTATATATATATATATATATATATATATATATATATATATATATATATATATATATATATATATATATATATATATATATACATATATATACATACGTGGCCGCATTCTATGTTGTTGTGATTTCTGCCATGAATTTTTTCAAGGTTTCAGCCTTCGGAAATGATACAATGACTGAGCAGAGTGGCAGAGTATTGCGCTCTCTGATGAGTGCTTTTCTTGTTTGCACTGTGAGAGTTCCATCTTATCTTAGTTCTAAATCTATTTTTATTCTATTTTATTTTGTTGTACATGTGTACATATTTTTCTAAACTTTTCATGTCAGCTTATTGTAAGTCGTGTGTTTTATGATATGTAAATTGCTGCTGTAACAGTGCAATTTGCCTTAGGCAAGCTATCTGTATCTATTTTCCAAAATGTCAAGCTGTTCCTGTAAATTAGAAAACTTTTGGCAACAGTTTATAGCTCTACTAGAACACTACAATGGCATTTTAAAGGAACTTGACAGTAGATGTTAAAATTAAGTAAGTTAAACAGTTTAAAGTTTTTTTTTAACACATTAAATAAAGTGATTAATACACTAAATGAAAGATTATACAATCTCAGAAATCTGCAGTCCTTCTCAACATGAGTTTTTTTTGACAGCTCATTTTTCTTGTTGGGGACAATAAGTCGTATTTGTGAAAATGTGTTATACTGCATTGTCTTACAGTGTGTCAATACTGTACTATTTCATCCTCATCTCTCACCCCTGTACATATTGTAAATATTATTACTGCTGTTCTATTGTTATTTTATTCCTAATACTACGTCTATTGCTACATAAGCTGCTGTAACAATGTAAATTTCCCCTGGCGTGGGGAGAAATAAAGGACCTATCTATCTATCTATCTATCTATCTATCTATCTATCTATCTATCTATCTATCTATCTATCTATCTATCTATCAAAGGTCACCTCTGGAGAAATGTAACTGAACAACAAAAGGCTTCAGTCCCATGGGTCGCTCTGGGGGGGGCTGTTATTTAAGTAAACCATGCAATTACTCTTGTTTCTTGGGGCTTTTAGGCTGTTAAACCTCCAAATACTGAGCAATCACTGGAATTTCCAAACACAGCCCTGGATCACACTTTCCCCTCTTTCCTTGGTGTCAATACGGAAGTCTGCTGTGCTGCTCGAGGGGCAACCCCTTTTCCTCCTGATTTATGAGACCAAGAACTGATCTCCCTCCATCTTTTCCTAGTCACCTCTGCTGCTCTGCCTCCCTGCTGCAGCCTGTGACATGCTGGATGCTGACTGATGATGCCCCGAGGTCCCACATGAGGAACACACATCACCCTCTCCAGCTGTTGTCACTAACTACTATCTTTGAGTTTGATGGTCTTTTCTAACTACATTCCTCCCCTCTCCTGTCACCTGGTCTCCAGAGAGCTACAAATCAAGCTGCTGATGTTGTAGTAACCGAACCCTGTTGCGGATGACAAACGCCTCTTCCATAGGATAAAAGGTTTCCCTTCTCTTAAACAATCAATGGTTTTTAAAAGGAAACTCAAAGCAGCACGGTGCTGAGCTGTGAGGCAACGTTACTGCTGATCATCAATCAAAAACACATTAGAAATGATTTGAGCTTTGAGGTCAACACTGGCTATCTATCACCGAATATGCAACAGCAAAGACTTTGCATTTGAAAATACTCCACAAGTGTCCTGTGAAAACAACTAAGCTGCTCATAAACTGCTAGATGATATATTGAGCAGACAAAATAACATGCTAATCTCAATCATGATAATTGGCGTTTCAAGTATCACTCTGCTGAAACACGTCGTCTAAATCAACAACATGATTGACAAGGCATCAGCGCAATAAAACACCAAGAGCATGCAGGCCTAACCTGTGTAATATCTAAGCGGGATAAAGACCGTTGCCACATCATTTCGAGTGGGTATTGAATGGACAGTGGTTTCAGAGCGCCTCTCTTATTTTTGGCTCGGGTACCTGGCGCCGATGCCAAGAAGGAGAAATCCAGACTACAGGAACATGCTATAATTTATGTGATGAAAACTGACGTGATGACTGTCATGAACTAAAATGTGCGCTTTAGCGGATGGTGAGTTCTGAAGAGACAATTTGCTTTTCACTTCAATCAAGTGTAATTTTGCGCACATGCCAGCCATATGGGCGGCTGCTGGAGGAAGAAGATGAGGAATGGGCACCGGCTGACTTCATGTAGAAAAACCACTGACGGCATAAAATTACAGGTAGAAAAAAGCAAACCATCAGTGGTATTTAAGCATATTTTAGGCTGGTCACAAGAAATGACTGAAGTAAGACTGACGTAAGTACAAAAAAAAAGGCAAATGTTGCACTGTTTTTAAGGCTTTCAGGCTTAAGATAACCATGAAAGAAGTCATTGACCCTAGACGAAAATGCAACCACTGTACACTGACACTGATGTTACAAATATACATGTGGTGTTTTCTGAGTGTTCATATATTTACTCTCTTAAGCTCCTTTCAGATATGCACTACTTTCTGTTAATCTGATGGCATCTGAACATGTCAGCTTCTGAATGAGCACCCTGGTAATTTTCTGTAAAAGTTGTGAAGACACTCTCACTCGGACAGCCCTGGTAATGTTTCTGGATCACTCTGAACAAGCTTGAACAGCCTGCAGTCACATTAACACACAGACATGCACAAATTACACACTTCAAGTTGAGTGAAACAATTTTAACATTTTCCACATTTTAGGATCTATATTGGTAAAAAAAAAACAAAAAAAAAAAAACAGCAGATGACAGTTGTGGCATTTCAGACATGTCTGCTGGGTATCAGGGTTGGTACAATAGTAAAGTGAAATTTCAATGTCAGGTTATAATGGCAGCAAATACAATAGATGTGTTAAAAGTAAAGCACACAGTTGTACAAGCTGTTAAGACCTTTACCCGATAATTTAGCACATATATGCTGTGTACAGTAAACGGCAGTTACAGTAATCTATTATTTCAGTTTGAAGCAAGAATGTTTGGAAACACCAGTAGTGTTCTATTTCACATGTGTATGCAATTTTACCCTCATCTTTTGATTAAAGATTTTGACAGTTTAAGAGTATAGTGTTCAGTTTCTTAGACCTGAAAATGTTGATCAACCAATTGGCTGACTGGAAAGAAATCAATTATGAAGTATTTAATTGGTTCCAGCTTCTCAAATGGTTATGTTTTTGCATTTCTTTGACTTATGCGATAGCAAACTGAATCTCCTCTTGGTTTGGCATGTTGCCCAAAGAAAACATGCAATGTGGAGACGTCATCTTGGGCTCCGGGACATAATTATTGTGAATCTTATTGCTAATTTTTACTCATTTCTAATATTTCAGAGAGCTATGATGAACGACTTAATGGAGAAAATATTTGGCTGATTAAGTGGCAGAAAAATAATCATTAGCTGTAAAATATTAAAAAATTATGTCATGTGTATCTCCACTGAACTGTCACTGACCGGTTTAAAAAACTTGTGAGTAAAACGGGACCAGAGGCTGACCTTCACTCAAGAGGTCAGTGCAGAACCGGGAGAATGATTTAAGCTTTAAGGGATGGCGGTGTCAATGGGAGCTTACTGTAAGTCCAGTGGGATGAGATAAAACGAATCCTCGCCACAGTGTTCGTCTGTGGCTGAGTGGACTTTCAAGATTTACAACATTTGAGCAGACATCCGTCTCCCCTGCAGTGGCCATGGGCCATGGCATCTACAAATTCCATCTGATGGAATTAACTTTTGCTTCCAACAAAGAAATGTAATGGGGAATTCTTAAAAGAAACTCCTGCCTCTGGCTAAGCTGCCAGAGAAGCACAAAACAAAGGTCCCTGGCAGAGTTTAAATGCCTTGTAAGATAATTGAGGAGCTTAGGCTAGTTGCCACTTGGTATAAAAATGCAGGGCCTCAAAACTTGAGTATGTAGCTGGGTTTTTTAGAAGAACTCTTCCTCAGTGTTGGTAAAAACAGCTTAACTCTATGCAGATATCACTAGAAGCAATGAATTAAGTCAGAGACATCAACAGAATCTTAGTTAATGGTGGTACTAAAGTACAATTTAGTGATTATACTGTGTCCTCTTTCACCTAAAATCTTGAACCATTCAGCAGTGAGTCAAGAGTGGGCTCAATGTCTGTACTTACAGGCATAAAACCATCAGTGTTTGTGGAGACCAAAACGTTTGAGCAATAAAAGCCCATCATGGTCTTCTGTAAATTTTGGCTGGTGGTAATCCCACAGTTAGGCTGCAGAACAAAACCCCCTACAAGCTATTTTGTTTTGTTGCACAACAATACACACACACAACCTCAGGCTAACCTCTGTGCCGAAGTGGTTTTTGTAGTTTTCAAAAATGTGTTTCAGCATCAGCAAAAATCCAAAGATTGACGGCGTTATGACAGACTACAGTGTGGTAAAGACCCGGAGGAGATTCGGGGGAAGATTTTTACAGAATCACATCAGCCAAAGCTACAAAGTAACAAACACACAAAACGGTTTGATGCGCAACTGTGGCGGTCGCTCAACTCAACAATCTTTACCCATGCAATTTTCAGAAAGGTTTAACACAAAAATGCAGACTCCTTAGGGGGGGGGGGGGGGGGGGGGGGGGGGGGGGGGGGGGAAGGAATAGATGTCTGCAACTAATTGACAAAATCAGAAAAATCAGAGGGTTGCCTGTCTTAGTGTCCATTAGCAGAGAATGTAGCCGGACCACCCTCTTAGAGAGTTTGCTCACACTTAGAACTAGAATCTTTAAAGAACACTTTATAAAACATAACTAAAAATGCATTTTGCTGTGGTAAGATACATGTACAGTATATCACCAACCACCAATTTACAGTATTTACTGGTACACAGTCATGAGTACATGCAGGGGGTTAAAAGCTGCACACTGGCTAAGCTGCCAGAGAAGCACAAAACATACCATCCTTGACTTCATCTACAACAGGTTTTGAAGCTTCTTCTTTCCTTTGCTTTATGGCCTGTAGCTCCTTCTTCAACTGTCGCACTTCTTTCCGTAATTCATCACTGTGAATAGAGAAATGAGATTTCAGAACTTAACATAACAACTTTTATAGACGACTACACATGCACCATAGGGATGACAGAGCAACAGGTCCACAAACAAAGACTGTTCATAAAATAAAAACATGTAGTGAATAGTTTACACCTATTTCTGTGGTTAAAAAAAGCATATGCAGCATGTAAAAAAATGTTTTACATCAGCACCTTGAAAGCTACTGGTCTTCATAAACAAACATGAATTGTTCTGAAACTTCAAGCTTTTCAAAATGCAATGTTCAGGATAACTATATGGGCATATAAAACAAACATTAAAACACTCTGTACAACTGACAGAATGAAGAATGTACTTTAAAAGCTTGTGTTAAACCAATGAATTTAATGGAGGTGTAATAAAATAATTGTTCCCACCTCCATGCTTCTGGAAAGCACTTGAAGTAGTGTTGAGACTGAGCAGACTAAAGTGAGAAAAATATCCATGAGTTTCTTGTTTAGCTATGAGTAATTCTAGCAGCAATCATTAAAGCTGGATGCAATACAGTGATCCCCCAGTGGTAAAAGATATTCCTATGTATTACAGTTTACTATTATATTTTAATCAAATATAGTCAGATTTTATATGTTGGAAGTCACAAGAAGCCTAAAATGTTGGCAGCGATATCCCAAGTCAAGATTTCCACTAAGGTCATCCAGTCCCAAATTCAGTTCCAAGTCAAGTCCAACAACTCCCAAGTCCAGTTCCAAGTCAAGTCCAACAACTCCCAAGTCAAGATCAACAAATCCTACTAAGTCAGTAATTTCAAAGTCAAGACCAGTAAGTCCTAAGACCAGACCAACAATCCCCTACTCAAGATCAACGAGTCCCAAGTAAAGTCCAATGTCAAGGCTAGCAAGTCCCAAGTTCCAAGTTGAGGCTTAAAAGTCCTAAGTTGTGTCACCAGTCAAGTCCAACAAGTGCTAAATTATGTCCCGAGTGAAGACCAACAATTGCCAAATCAAGATCTGCAAGTCTCAACCAAGTCAAGACCAACAAATCCCAAATGAAGCTCTAAGTCAAGGTTAATGAGTTTCAAGTTAAGTTCCAAGTCAAGTCAACAATAACAAATGAAGTTCCAAGTCAAGGTAAAAAAAAAAGTCGAAATTCTAGAGGAGATAGTCCAAATATAAAATTTAGGGAGGCACATGAAGACCAACAACTCTCAAGTCAAATCCCAGGCTGATACAAATTCCCACTGAAGTAACGGGTCAAGACCAACAAAGACCAAGTCAACTAGAAAGTCCCAATCAACAACAAAGCCCAAAGTCAAGACCAGTAAATTCAAACTCCAGTTCCCAGTCAATGCAGGCAAGTCACACATGATGTTTCAAGTGAACAAGTCTGTGTGCATTCTTTACACAATGTATTAGTATGTGAATGTGTTCATGGGTGAGGAATCTTTGTGTGTCAGGTCATTAGATTAATTACTTGAATCTCAGTCATGTGATTCATGTCTACAAAAACACATTTATTAGGCATGTAAATCAGAGGACAGTACTTTGGCTTTGTGCATTTAACTACATAAATGTTCCTCCAATGACACATGGAATACAAAATGCTGTCAGTGGCAGTAGTTATAAAAAACTTTATACTTCCTTCAAGGTAATGTCCATTTTGGCAGGTGGCTCAAAGCCCAGCTCATACAAGGCCAGTAACGCTGATTATTGTTCCCTTTCACATGATGGAGACTACTGCCAGTTGCAGACCAGATATGTTATGTTAGGAAATGATAATATTTTTGTACTGCCTGACAGCTCTGTTTTCATCCCATTCAATTGCACAGCCACAAAGCACAGGTAAGCTGCAGTCTGGGCCCCTGGCCTAGAAACATGTGAGGCATCTCCAGACCAAACAATGGCTGCTTTTGTTTCTTACATCTGCTTCTCTGCACTGACATTCATTTTTATCCCTTTCTTTCCTTTTATCTGGAACTTTGATTCTTCTATTCCCAGGTCATGTTACATTTGTTTAATTCTCCAACGTTGTCTGTGGCAAAGCACCGAGGCATCAAACCGAGTGATATTTTAACTGTAAGTGCCTTGGCAAATATTAACAGCTGTGTCTGACTTGATGTCATGTCTCTTCCTTGTTAGCTTCGCTGGTTCTTCTGAGGATACACATGAGGAATCGGTCAGACATGCAGTTGCTAGTCCTTTATTTTCCTGAAGAAAAAATGCTGAATCCAGACTGAGCTGCCAGAAGCAGAACTGGTTGGCAGAGTCTGACTCGCTCTGCTCTGTCTAGCAGCAATGACAATAAACTTCGTTTTTTAAGCACACACTTTACATACAGAATTGTAATGCGACACAGATGTGAAAACCCACAGGTGGGCAAAATAACATGATTTAAAGACTACAGCTGCCATTCACAGACCCACATGAAGAAGGGGTGAAGCTTGATAAATAGGGTGAACTCTTATTGTCTCTATGCTAGTACTCTGAGAACAAAGCAAGAAACTGACATCAATAGAAAGTAAACATGAAGTATCTGTATTGTTTTAAATTACTGCAGTGGATGTGGCAATTAAATTAAACATTAAGTCTGTAAGTTATTGATTGTTCACATTTAAAATAGAGCTGGGACAATTGATGTATTAATCGTCAACTGTTCTCCTAATCAATTAATTGGTTTGAGTATCATGAATTTTCTCTGGTTTCTTCTGTCCTCTGTGACAATAAAGTTGAGAACAAAACAAGACATGTCAGGCTACATTTTTCATACATACATACATACATACATACATACATACATACATACATACATACATACATACATACATACATACATACATACATACATACATACATACATACATACATACATACATACATATATATATATATATAAAAAAAACAACTAATGATCGCTAGCAGCAGCAGATACTGCTTTAAATTTGGCCTCCCATCATTTGTGCCCTGCAGTGATTTTCACAGATTTTAAGTGTAAAAATCCCCGGAGTTCCCCTTTAGTGGAGGTTGCAGGGCAACAGAAAGCAATTTTCATTGAAGTTTGATACCTGCTGCCTGAATTTTTACGCCTACGTCAACAGCAAGCACTGTAAAGTTATGTTATGTAGCAACAATGCAATGAGGTGCAGACGGTGCATCTCATTGCACCACTACACTTTTCTACATACTTGTTCTATTTACTTATATATATATATATATCTATATCTATCTATCTATCTATCTATCTATCTATCTATCTATCTATCTATCTATCTATCTATATATATATATATATATATATAATATTGTTTTATACAGCAGTTTGTTGTTTGTTATACTATGTTGTTTTTGGGTTGTTTTTTTTGGAAGTGACAACAAAGTTTCATTGCAGAAATGCAATGACAATAAATATTCTTGAATCCTTGAACTCTTACGATGCTAGCAAAGACAGATCAAGAACTGCATTAGCAAAGCAGAGCAGGGGTCACGAGCAGATATATAAATGTATAATTGCTCACAAAAAGCCTAAAAAAAAAAGGTTAAAGAATAAAAGATTTATTGCAGGAACATGTGTTTTAGTGCAATTAACAAGTAAAGATAAATAACATGACTTAAGGGTCTTGTAGGAACATAGTCCAAGAGTCTTCTCTGGGACTGACAGCTTTGTTTTTTTTTTTTTTTTTACATTTCTAGTCTTCGGTGAGGAACACCTTGGACTGAGCGATCATTTTCTGCCTGCCTTGACACGCCGTCATTTAGAAAACAAGAGACGTATCCAAGGTAACAGACGAACAATCAGTTCCACAGCCAATAAAGAGAAAAGAGGCCAGAAAGGACAGGAAAAGCCCCAACAACATCTGTTAGGACACACCTTGAGGCTCAGCAAATTCCTACCGAGACCCTCACATCACAGCACTACAAATTATTTTGTTTCTGCACACTTTGACCAGATTAAATAGATCACATTTTGTTTGTCTAAGTATGTTATCACATCTTTTTTCTTTGTATGGCTTCTTTTTGGTAGCTGAAATGAATAGCCAATCCACTGATTAGCTGAGTGGAAGCTATTTTTATTCATTTCATTGAGTAAGTATATTTAAAATTTTAAAAAAAGACAAAAGCTGTTTTGCTCCAGCTTTTCAAACAGGGTTGCAACAACAACTATTTCCATCATTATGTTTCCTAGCAACAAAGTTAAACATTAATTTCTTCACTAGGCAAGACATTCCTTACGTTTTAAGTGCACACTCTGGTATAGAAATTCATTCGTGTGAAACAGGCTTGCAGTTTAAAAAACTTTAAATTTAGTGATTTGTTATTTTTGAAAAATCAATTTCTGATATTTATAGAGCAAAAACTAATTAATCAAGAAAATAATCGACAGATCACAATGGAAGTAATTGTTAGTTGTGGCCCTACTCATGACTGAAGTTTAGTTCAGAATAACATTTTATTCAGTGCTGGTGAAGAAAACACCCGAAGAAGAGAATTTCAAAAGGAAGAAGGAGTGTGCCTTCTCTCTGTAAATATCTATCTCTTTTCTGCAGCAACCAAAGAGGTCTTCCATCTGTCTGCTCATTTTCATTGTGCCAGCAGGAGAGGAAACTTTGATGATCATTTATAGAAATAAGACCAATCACAGATTGGAAAGCTTCTCATTTGATGTCATTTGTTGCCAGATAAACAGACCTAAACTGGCAAAACTAGATGCATTCTGAATCCTCTCTGTGACTTCCTGCTAGTCCCTGCAGCCTGACTGTGCTTGGGGGTTGCCAGCGACTGTCACTCGATCAGAAAATTCAAAAAATGTGAAAACCAGAGAGCTGTGGATGATTAACTTTTCATAAAGAAAGCATATGAAGTGATTGGCAGTAGACCAAGTACTCTCTCATGATTCCAAACCTTGCATTTAATACTCCAGTGTCTGGCAGGAGTCTGAGGTTGACACAGGAATTCGACAACCTTAAAAATAGTACAGTGATGACTGTATGGGTCATCAAAAATTCAGTAGTTTTCCAAAATGTACAAGCAGGCATACTTGCCTTTTTTGGATTTCTTTGTATTCTCATTCAGCCTTCAACTGACTTAAGAAATGTAAATACTGATAAAAATCAAATGGTTTTAAGTTCAAATCTGGCCACAGCATGATCACGACTCAAATGTGTGTTTAAAAGTAAAATTTAACACCTAAGTCTAGTTTAGAGTAAGTACACCACAAAGATGGCAGCAGCAGCTTCTCCCTGCTTTGGTGGATTCAGTCCAGTATAACGACTGAACAAGTGATGTGGATGAATGTGCTAGAATAACAAGGTGGCTGGGTGAACTCCCCTCAGGGGGCACTCCATGGCTTGGTCAAAAGCCAAGGAGAACTGTGAGCTGGAGTGGAGGAATCCAACCTCAACACAGGAATTTGCATGACTTTGCAGAGTGACCTAGACCAACGCATTACCCATGCAGTGGACCAAGGTTCCTCTTTTAGAGAGCCTCATCCGCCTCACCATTACTGGCTAGATCCTTTAGTCATCTACTAGTTAGTCACAATAGATAACACTGATTGAGAGTGAAGAATATCAAGAGCATGAGTTACATTTAGTTGTAAATTTTCTATTCCTCATAAATATTTTGCTTGTTTGACAGTATAAAACACAGTAAATGTGCACACTGTCAAATGTTGACATTGATCACAGTCCAAGTGGTGTTCTGCTGGTTTTTAATTCACTTTCAAGTATAACCCCCACATCCTAGATTTGCATTGCTGTCTGGAACTGTTTCCAGACAGCAAGTAAGTGCTCCATATGGGGCAGACATGCTACAGTGGGCTAGAGATGTGTAAACCTGGCAGTCCAAAACATACACAATCCTGCTGCCAAAAACTGGATTATCTTAAGCAGTTTTCTGCACAAACGCAGCGCCGAATGCTTTCTTGATCTCTGCAACCTTTCCCTGAGAACACGCTGGGTTATGACCGATGACAAGAGACAGGTGCAGCCAATTAACACGCAGTGACATGGCGTCTGGGGTACAGCCGCTTGGTCGAGATAATTAGTGTCTGATGTCCCATTTAAGTTAAAGGCTAAAAGAATGCTTTTTTAATGTGCTGTGAAAACTGAAAAGATTTTTTAACAGTGGGGATGACAAATATTCCCAATGTGGCAGAAGACCAAATCCAGAAACAGTAAAATGAAGAGTAGAAATCTCTGCAGGTTGGCCAATTAATAAATTAGGTCAAGCCAAAATTAAGCAGCAGCTATTTTGGTAATCGATTAATCATTATAGTCATTTTTCAGCAAAAATCTTCACCGTTTCTCCAAGATTTGTTTTTCTCTGTTTCATATTATTTTAACGTGAGTCTCTCACAGAATACTCTGGAGATCATGATGGGTTTGGGAACACTGTGGTGACATCTTACAGACTAAACAAGCAAAGAAATTGAGAAAATAATCAGAAGTTTTTTGATGACGAAAATAACTGTTAGGGGCAGCTTTAGTTGACATGGGAGAGTACCAAATGGAACACTGATTTTCTTTCAGGCTACAGGCTTTTAACAACAACAAAAAACGGGTTGTTTTTGGATTCCTGACCACAGTAAAATTCACACTTTGGGCTGCATAAAAACTTCATAATACTCCATATTGTGATAATATGATCTGTGCACAAAATAATGATTCAGAGCATGTACAAATAAAGACTAACAAAATTATACAGCTAAAAAGAAGTTGACCAAAGACCGTGGTGCCAAAATTGATCAAAATTCACTGGTCTCATCATCTCAAATGAGTATATTTGCTGGTTTTCTTAGTTGTTTTAGGATGTTAAACTGGATATCTTTGGGGTTTATATTGACATAAGCTTTTTAAACCTTTTCTATGCATACAAATTTATTTAGGAAAATAATCTGCAATTAAATCATCAGAATGCAAAAAAAGTGATGGCAGGTTTGAAAGGCACGCTATCATTTTAAAAAAAATCATCAATTATATAAGAGCCAGAAAACTGTAGAAGCTCAAAAAATAGCAGAATATCCACTTTACAACAGTACGAATAATGTGTGACGTGCTGTTTTGTTGGGAAAACTATTCAAAGCAATGCTTCAAGAAATCATATTTATTCTAGATGTCACATTTAACAGTTAGCTAACAGTAAACAACTCACTCACTCACTCACTCACTCACTCACTCACTCACTCACACTCACACACACACACACACACTCACACACACACACACACACACACACACACACACACACACACACACACACACACACACACACACACACACACACACACACACTTACCCAAAGTTATTTTCTAATTCATTTAATGACATACTGTAAATCATATGGATGATGCAAAATCAGGACAGCACCTTGAATTTTACAGATTCTATTACAGTCAATCCATGTCTATCATTAAAGTCTCCAAATATGTGATAACAAGTGATATAAATAACAGGATGTACAGTTCTGTCATTATCGCCAGCCTACAGTAACTGAAAAGCGATTACCAGGAACAGCAGAGAGAGCCAGGCCCTGCTGGCAGAAGCAGCTCACACTGTGTCCCACAGCCATATGGAAGCGTTTTGCTTCCCCAGTCATGCTCCGTCGGGTTTAACAAAAGTGGCGACTACCACATACACTGCTTTTGGGACCTCATTCAGCAGTGTCTTTTACAAAGCAGCCCCCCTAAAGAGGCCTATTTCAAACACAGCAAAACCAGACTTGATCAATAGTAACATAAAAGAAGTGTCAAACTGTGAGCAGAGAAGCTTAAGCAGAATTACCAGCAACATCAAATATCGCAGCAAGTTGACACAAACGCAGGGTAAATTGGATCGATTGTGACTCATCCCTATTCTCAGTCCAGGTACAGTGCACCATTATTTGGCAGCTTGCTCTTGAATGTGAACACGTCCAAGCATTTTGCAATCATGGAATACTTCAGTGGAATATCATCTGGCTGCTGGATAGCAAAATAGGATAGTTTTGACCTGATGTAAAAACTATTTTGGTTTCAGGGAGACTCTTAATTTCACGGTTTTCTCTGCAGCCTTGATTTTGAGAGGAAGGATATAGCCAGCATTGTAAACTTTCCTCAGTGTACTACAGACACCAGAGATCTGTCCTTCATGCACACACACACACACACACACACACACACACACACACACACACACACACACACACACACACACACACAGACACACACACACACACACACACACACACACACACACACAGACAGACACAGCACACATATCAGAGCGTAAAGACCAAACAACAAAAGTCCTGCATCAGTGACGCTCAGCAGACAGAACTGAGAAAGGGACTGCTTTAACATCCTCTCCTTTTTTCCCAGGTGACTAGATACCAGTTGGAGTTCCTCCTCGTGCACAGAGTAGCTGAAAGCCCAAAGCAAAGCAACAGTGGGAGAACCGAGCTCACCCTGCAACAATGCCCCCTTTGTCCCGGACTAACACTGTACCTACCAGCCTGCTCTTTGATTCCCTGCCAAGACAAACCACTGTGTTGGGTTACAGTTCTTGTAGCAAAACAATCTGCGCTTGTGTTTAATATACTACAGTCTGCCTGCATTGGGCTGGCTGTCAGTCAGGGCACACACACACACACAACTGAGTGGGGGCCTGCTCCTTATCCCATTAGTACTAATGAGAGAAGGGTATGTTGATTATGTGTGTTGAGGGCTACCCGTTAAGAGGATATGGAGCGGAGATAACCAGCCAACCTGCGGCATCAAAGAGAGATGAAAGATAAATCACTCTCTGCTCTCCTCAGGTCATTTTCATACTAATGTGGTCTCACACACCATCTCCTTCCACTCTCACCTTCATTTCACTCACACTGTTGGCTCAGACAGATGAACCATTTGCTTCTACTTCAGCACAGTAAGTAATTTGTGTTGAGTGCCAACATTCCTGTTTCAAATAGCAGGTCCACTGATGTTGGTTCAGTAAGCTGCAACTGAGACATGTGTGTTCTGTGGTGTTTGTGCATGTATAAGAGTGGATGTGTGAGGAAATTTCAGTGACATTGATACTGAACCTCAACAGGTGAGAACTAGAGATATCCGGATTAGGTTTATTTTGTCCCTGATCTGATCCAGGTCACCAAAGTCATTACACACTTTGTATTATATCAATCCAGTACCACTGTCATAGATAATAAACACTTCAAGTACATTCAAGTTATTAAAATCAATCTGGTGTACATGCTTAATAACTGAGTCGCTCTGCAATGCATTGACAAAAAAACTGCATTTCTGCATCAAAGTTTTTCCCTAATGTTAAGTAGTTGGTTATGAACCTTGCTGTAAAGCTCTGGTAGGGATCTGTTTGAAATGCAGTGTGGAGACGGTAGGGGGTACCATTGCTGCACAAACTCCAAAGACAGAGAAAATCTGTTTTCTCTTTATGTATGCAAGAAACGTTTTGCAAATTAGCTGTAGTACAAGGTTGTTCCATAGGGTGGAGTCTCTTACTACTGTTTGTTGTAGCGACCCAAAGAGACGGTCACTCAGACTACAGGCAATTTTGTGTTGGCAAACAGAGAGCATTGTGGGGGTTTAACTAGCAATGGGCCACCATGACGTGAACTTTTGTGATTCTTAATGTCCTCCGGCTAGAGCTCATGTGGTTAAGACGAGCCAGGATTTACTAGGACAGCATTCCTGTATCTCTGTGGCATAGTGCCATTTGTCCATTGACTATGACAGCTATTACTGCAAAGTGTCCATTATGCTCAGTTTGAGTTATCAGTTAAAGGGTTACTAAATTATAAGGCTTTGATTATTGAATAATGATTTAAAATTTGCATCCCCAGCATTGTGCCACAAATTGTGTCCCCCCCTTCTTACACCTGTGCGACACAGGACATAAATAATAAATAAATAAATCGATCAGTCAAAAACTGCCTATATTGGCCTCAATTCTGAACTTTGAGATCGGATTAGGACATCCTGAATGAGAACTAAGAACTGTGATCATTTTCGGGAACCATGTAGGAGATGTGGATTTAAGAACTTATGTGTCTTGACGGGTAGAATGGGAAAACAGCTGGTCTGTGTCTGAGAAAATAAACCTATGTGTCATCTCAACTTCAGCTTAACTTAGTCGTTTGAGATGATCCAGACCTGCACAAAATCATTCACTGGCAATCGTCGCACAATGCATGTCGACTAGATCCTGTCCAACTTGACTCCATCTTTGCTCTGTGGTCACGACAACGTACGTGTAGAAAACATAGTGAGATTAAGACAGCTGCAGTTTTTATAGTGAGGTGCTGCAAAGCTGTCCAGCGACTGAGCAGCCTCACAACATGATGGGAAATGCCTGGCTCTCACCCGATTTAACAGCTGATTTGTTTAGACATTGACAACAATATGATGTCTGATATAAATTTTTCCAATCAGTTGAAGGTGAAGATTTAGATTTAACTTTTCTGATTTTAAAGGTTCACTCTCTTGAAGGAGTACATGCCGTGTACTTGAGAGACATTCAACAGTCAAAGAGGCTGAATACATTCAGATTACGCATAGTAAACTGCACACAATATATTTGAGTTGTAGTCTATAGTATATTAACTTTGGACTGAAGAATTCTTAAAGTATAAAGCCACATTAAAATTCTTGGTAAGTGGGATATGATGATTCTTAAAATAACATCTGCACAGTCGTTTCAGCCTTGATAGTCTGAACATCTATCAGATCAGTAGTGAAAGCTTGTGTCATGCATTTCTTTTGACAGTTTCTAGTTATTTCAACTACTGTTTTCAATTGATTTATGTAGTTTGAGAGGCCTGCTCAGCTGATTTATGGGAGAATTCATGTAAAATTGAGGCTGAACCATGAACTAATATTTTAATATGTTTTAATTTTTTAAAAAAAGTTATTTTTTGGCCTTTTTCGGCTTTAATCGATAGGTGCAGGAGACAGACAGGAAAGGAGGGAGAAGAGTGGGGGGAAGACATGCAGCAAAGAGCCGCGAGCTGGAATCAAACCTGGACCGCTGCATCGGGGAAGCCCCTGTACATGGGTCACCCGCTTAACCCGTTGAGCTATCCGGGCGCCCTAAGACTTTAATATGTTTTAAAAAACTATTAGAAATTGAGCCATACTAGAGACTAATGCTGCATTGCCATCAGATCGGAAAGTTCAATTTCTGCACTCAAAGCATTCCAGGATTAACAGCACCAAATTTAATACAATAACATGGCAACATGGCTGACTGCAAGAAACAGATTTTTTTTGTGGCAGGCAGCATATGATTATTTACATTATTAAACAGAAAAGGATATAAAAGACTGTGAAGCTTCAATCAATATCTAGAATATAACTGATTAACCGCTGGTAAATGTATTAACCGACGAGGCAAAAGATGAGGGTCATGCATGTCAGAAAATGCATTGTACATTAACTTTAGTACCTGGTTGTGCCACCAGGGTTATGATCAACTGCAGTTTGTTTGCTGGGCTACGGGCAGTTCAGTGTTGGTAAGCAGAGAGCATTGTGGGGGTTTAGGTAGCAATGGGTCACCATGATAAAGACTTCTGTGATGCTTACCTCAATTTGGCTGGAGCTCATGTGTTTTGTTTCATGTGACCAGCTGGGACTGACCAGAAGAGCTTAATGAATCACAAAAGAAACTCTGTTAATGTAAAATTTAGCTTATCGACAATCCAAGCGCGCTAGCCAAAAATCATTAACCATAGCAGAAGTCTTTGTCATGGTGGCCTGTTCCTAGCTAGACCTCCACCAATGCTCTCTGCTTGCCAACATGGAACTGCCTGTAGTCCAAGTGATTGCCTTTTTGCTTCACTAAAGTGTTAAAGTGGCTGATATAGTTTTGTGGCAAGAATCACGGTTAAACATAATTTTATAAGCATTTAGAAAATGCCCACTGTATTTAATTAATTTCAGTAAATGATTATATATTGATTGATAAGGTAGCCATATATAGCTTAGTGCATTTGTTAAAAATTTCCATCTTTGACATTTCGATTTCTCTTACTTCCAGCCCAGACTATTCTGAATCTGACTACTTGGATTTTGTAGCTCATAAACAAGACAAAAAATGCTAAATTTGAGCAACGCACATGTTTTGAATAACACATATCCTAAACTGTAAAATTCACATCACTTTGTGCATGAGTTTGTACATCAAAGTGCTTTGGCTATCCAAACACAACCTCATCAGAGCAACCGCCAGACAAAACATGACTGTTTAAGGGGGATTGCTGCTGCACAGAGGCAGTAATTAATACATGTTAATGACTGTTTTTAGTGTGTCTAGGCCCTAGGGCTGTCTAAATATTATACAAATTATTCTCATCTCTTCTGGATCTGCACTTGTGGTCATGAAAATTTCAAGATTATCTCAATGTATGCTTAAAGACAGATATTTTTCAAGCAAAAATGCCAAACATTTCCCAGTACCAGCTTGTCAAATGCTGGGATTTGTTGCTTTTACTTGTCACAAATGACATGCAAGTAAGTACTTTGAGGTTTTAAACTGCTACATAGACAAAACATATTATAAGAGGTCTCTTTGTGTTCTGAAATATTTTGCCATTTCTTTAAATTTTAGTAGACTAAAACTAAGAATTCATTATTATTTATTAATCGCACAATACTCAACGATGACAGTAACCATTTTGTTGCAACCCAAACTTTAAAAACATTTAAATCATGTCCTTTCACTCATGCATTTGCAAAATACTTGCTTGTCAGAAAAATAAAGTTTGTACTATCTATGCTCATGGCACTACTTTCATCAAATGGAAAAGGGCTACTCTAAAAGCTTCATCATGATTTCCAAGTATTACATAGCTCCCCCATCAGGTTGTCACCTTGTATTACAAGTGGATTAGACCAAAAGCATTGACCAGTGAGACTATTTACCAAACCTGCCATCTGCTGGATTTTTACAGCTGTAGAGGCACTCAGACAGGAGTTTTGCCCACCACAGAAAACGTGCAGTCATACCTGCGGCTGGTCTTTTTGCCTCGATCCTCCTCACTTGGCTCTGTCGCTTTCTCTGCACTTTTTTCTTTCTTGAGCTTTTTGCTGATGAGCGCTCTCATCTTCTCTTTCTGGTCCGAGTCATAATCTTCATCTGCATCCGAGTCATCCTCGACATCATCATCCACTTCGTTGTCTGACTAAAAGAAAACGTTAGAAAGTCTTTAAATCTGGGAACTCTCTCTATGAAAAAAAAAGAGCAATGATTATGCATCGCATCTGACTTACCTCAGCTAGATTTCCAGATGCACCTTTCTTTCTTTTCCTTTAAAAGGTTAATATATACGGGTTAAAGTTAAAAAAAAAAAAAAAAAAGGCTTATATATTACTAATGAATTCGTTGTTGGACATACTTATCCACTGCTGGAACAGAGCTCAGTCTGGGATCATCTTTCAAAAGGTCGTGGCTGCTTTTGCTTTTTCCCTTAAATGTCTGAAGACAAAGAACCATTGGTGAACAGATCAATTTAATTTTTACACATTTTTCAATTAGGGATGTCTAAATTGATTTTAAAGATTGGGATCAGGGCCAATTGCGGCATTGTTTTAAGAGATCAGTATCAGCTTTGAGTTAGTGACAGCTTTATAATAAATAATCAGTGACATATAAATAACTCTAAATATTATTCCTTATGCCAACAAAGCTAGTTGTATTAATGCCACATACTATAGACTGCCATAACAGTACTTCATAATATACTTTTCGACTTGTATGCAGAAAATAAAGGTTTTCACTGTCTTGATCCTACATTTCAGATAGCCCCTTTACAACAAGGTTCATGACCACTTACGGAACATTAAGAAAGAGCTTGGACACAGAAATGCAATTTTTTTCTTAATAGATCACAGAGTTATTCAGCTGTCAAGCAAGTTGATTTTGCTATCTTTCATGTACTTGAAGTGTTTACTATGCAGGAAAATGGAATCAGATTCGGACTCCGTACTGGCAGAGATTTAATTTAAAAAAACTAAATTTAATCAACATATCCTTACTTTTCATTCAAAATGACTGTGGTACAATATGTAAACTTCAACTGCCTCACGAGAAAAATCAAATGCAATTGCCACATGCATATACACATTCCACTCTTGCATAAAAGACTTACATCTTATGAGTTGGAAAGGGCAAACTATAATGTGTTTATAATAACTTGATAAATCAGTTTTGCTTTGATTATAATGCCTTTCATTCTGTGTAGCCTGCTGGCTCCAAAATTACAAATAGATAAGACTTATCCAACTCCACAAGATAGGCATATTTTAGATGTAAATTTGACCTTTAGTTTGGTGGTTATGCATTTCAACTGCAGTTTTTTTATGGTCATTTTAGGATTTCCAGGATGTTATTTCCAAACCATCTATAGACAGGTTCATAAAAAGTTGGACATAATTTTCAGCATTTGGGCTCTGTACACCACCACAATGGATGTGAAATGAAACAATCAAAATGTGCTTTAAGTGCAAAATTTCAGCTGTAATTTGAGGGTATCGACATCCGAATCAGGTGAACGGTGGAGGAATTATAACAGATTTTATATGTGCCCTCCACCTTTTTAAAGAACCAAAAGTAATAAACAAACTAATTGGATTCAGGTCAGGTAATTGACTTTGCCATTGCAGAACATTCCACTTCTTTGCCTTAAAAAACTCTTTGGCCGCTTTCTCAGTATGCTTCGGGTCATTGTCCATCTGTACCGTAAAGCACCGTCCAATGGGTTCTGAAGCATTTGGCTGAATATGAGCAGATAATATTGCCTGAAACACTTTAGAATTAATCTTGGTGCTTTTGTCAGCAGTCACATCGTCAAAAAATATAAGAGAACCCGTTCCATTGGCAGCCATACATGCTGATGCCATTATACTACCACCACCATACTTCACTGATGAGGTGGTATCTTTGGATGTTGAGCAGTTCCTTCTCTTCTCCAGACTTATCTCTTTAATCATTCTGGTACAAGTTGATCTTTGTCTCATCTGTCTATAGGATGTTGCTCCACTACTGCACAGGCTCTTTTAGATGTTTTTTTTTGGCAAACTTTAATCTGGCCTTCCTGTTTTCCAATGGTTTACACCTTGTGGTGAACCCTCTGTATTCACTCTGGTGAAGTCTTCTCTTAATTGTTGACTTTTACCTCCTGGAGAGTGTTCTTGATCTGGCCAGCTGTTGTGAAAGGGTTTTTCTTGACCAGGAAGGATTCTTTTGTCATCCACCACACTTGTTTTCTGTGGTCTTCTGGGTCTTCTGACATTGCTGAGCTGATGTTATAACACACACATGGCCAGTTACTTTTGGTCCCTTAAAAAGGTGGGTGTTACATATAAAATGTGTTGTAATTCTTCCACCATTCACCTGTTTTGAATGTAAATGCCCTCAAATTAAAGCTGAAAGTCTGCACTTAAAGTAACTCTGGATTGCTTCATTTCAAATCCAGTGTACAGAGCCGAAATGCTGAAAACTGTGTCATTGTCCAAATATTTATGGATCTGATTGTATTTCCTTTGGACCATTCAATAATTGTAATATTACTCAGATTCTCTTTGTAACTGTGATGTGTGACTGACACAAAGGTCAAAGACAGAATTTCCCAGTTGTACCGGTCACTCAGAGATAGACTAGTTTTATAGTTGAGTACCTGACTGACTTGATTCACCATCTCCTCCTCTTCTTCTGCTTCCTCTCCAAATGATAAAAGACTGAAGTTCCTACAAAATTCAACATACTGTTGACCTCAGTAACAAAATCAGAAAATACATTTAGTTACCTAGCTACTGAAGAGAGTTCGCACATGAATCAAATGTGACTGAGTATGACTTGCAAAAGATGAAAAAGATGAAGAACAAGAAAAAGAAAAAAAGAGGAGGCAAAATGACAATATCTGTTTAGGTCTAAAATATTAGAAATGGATGCCCAACACAAATTACTGATCAATAAGCAGTGTAAATTTCTATCAAAATGAAGCTTGTGGGTTGTTACAGTCAAATTATCCAATAATTGCTTGGTCCATCAAGTAATTACATTATTAATCAGTCTTTATGAATACAGTTACAAAAATGACTACAGATTTCAGAGGAATCACATAAATAATGTTTGATGATTAGGAATAATCTCATGTCACAAATACCAATACAAACAGGTCAAAAGCATATGAATTATTTATGATGGTTATAATGATATCCACACAAAGACTGCAATGGTGTTAAGTTTACTGCAATGGAGGTGGAAAGAAATTAGAAAATATTTAAATTTAAGAAGCTGGAATCACAGAATGTAGAGTTTCCTTCAGAATAACTGATTATTTTACCTGACAACTAATCAATTAATTGAATAATTGTTGCAGGTCTAATCCAAAAACTAAAGACACACAAGCGGCAGTAAAAACATGAAAAAAGGAAACTCATTACAACAGGAACAAGAAACAATATGAGTTCAGTATCTGCAGTACAAACACCTTGTTACAATCAGAAAGAATTCTGAGCACTCACTTTGTGGCTTTTGACTGTGATTTCTTTCCCTCCTCTTTGTCTTTTTCCTTTTTGGCTTTCTTTATTTCACGAGGTATAATGTCATCAAAAGGAGAATGCAGCACCTGGAAGACACAAAGGGTGCAAATGATATATAAATCACTGACAATACTAAACAAAAAAGGTGTCAAGCATGTAAAACAAATACATAAATGACTAAAATACCTCAGCGGTTTTTATCTTGTGGGGATTTAGTGGTCTCTCTTCAGCATCACATTCAACTTCTGCTAATCTGAGCATGTTATAAACTGTGTCCCCAGTGATCTGCATTCAGGAGTGTTGGGAAAAAAAAGCATAGATGGTGAAAAAACTTAAACAAAGCCAGCTTGGGAAGCTACTTAATACAGATAGGAAATATGTATTATGTGTACAGTATGTAATGTACACCCTACAGTTCTTTAGATTTACCTTGCCAAATATGGTATGTTTATTGTTGAGCTCATCTGCACGTCCCAAGGTGAAAAAAAACTGACTGCCGTTATCATGTGGTCCAGCATTCGCCATAGCAACTAAACCCCTCCGATTGAAGCGCAGTCTAGAGTGAAACTCATCCTAAAAGTTTGAAAAAGATATTTCATGGTAGGTTTTAAGAATATTATCAGGTTCTGTTAGTGTTCACATTAAACACTGAGTTACAAATCCAAAAGTAAAAAGCAGTAAAGCAGTCAGACCTTGAATGGCCGGCCGTAGATGGACTCTCCACCTTCCCCTGTTCCAGTGGGATCTCCTCCCTGAACGATGAACTCACGCACCACTCTGTGGAAAACTGTGCCATCATAATAACCTAGAAAATAGAGGAGCAACATCTTATTCACCAGTCCTGTAATTTTAAAAGAATGCCCCCAAAAATGTGAAATAATAGTATTTAATGAAATGTAACATGCCAGGCTTTTAACCAAGAGACGTGATCACATCACTCCTGATCACTGGCTTTCAGTATGCTTTAGATTTTAGTGATTACTTTTCAGGCCCTTCATGGCTTGTCTTCAAGCTATATCTGAATGACCTATGTGCCAGTCCAAACTTTGAGTTCATCAGGCAGTGGCTGATATTTTTAATACTTAATAATCCAGCCATCCAGTATCTATACACCGCTTAATCCTCATCAGGGTCATGAGGGGCTGGAGTCTATCCCAGCTGACTTAAGGTAAAGGCAGGAGACACCCTGGACAGGTCACCAGTCTATTGCAGGACTACAAACAGAGACAAACAATCACTCTCACATTCACACCTACAGACAATTTAGAATCACCAATTAACTTCAGCATGTTTTTGGACTGTGGGAGGAAGCTGGAGAACCCAGAGAAAACCCACACATGCACAGGGAGAACATGCAAATTCCACGCAGAAAGATCCCAGGAAGGCTGAGACACGAACCAGGGATCTTGTAGCAGCAAGGCCAAAGTGCTAACCACCAAGCCACTGTGCAGCTCCCTTTAACAATCTATATTTGTAAAACTTTTAACTGTATTTCAGATATCAAGTCATGGTGACAAATAATTTTTAACAGCTCAATCAGGGCAAAACTGAATCCTCAGTCACTGGTGATGAAACTCAGAGCAAGAAACTTAATGTGAAACTGCAGCATTTGTACAAAAACCAAATTAGGAGCCAATTTTGACTCAAATCTAATTTTTTCAGCCTCACAATAGAAGCATTACGAAGACTGCATTTGACCATTCCAATAGAGAGACATTTCTACATGCTATTATCATTTGCAGGATGCCCTGTAATCTGATCTCCCCAATAAGAATATGCTATATCTCCACTCACATTTTACTGTAATGCACTTTGTGTTACATTTAATTTATATGAGAAGTGCTACAGTAATTAAAAGTCTGGTTTTCATTTCAGAATAGAATGATGGTCCTGGATATCATAATGTCATTTTAGAATAAAACATAGAATATATGTTGGTAATACAATTATTTTAAATGGCTAGCGCCGTCAAACCAGGGAAATCTATGAATAACAATTTAAAAAACCTGCATTAATGCATGTAAAACAAATTTTAAGTATGGAGGTAGATTTTCATATAAACATAAACAGCGATAAATCCTGGCATGTACACAGAAATGTCGCGGCATGTATTCTGAGAGCAGAGTTTTCAAGAACAGGGAGATAGAGGTGGATATCTGATTTTGCTGTAATGACTGGTCTTCGTCGCTTTCCAGACTGTTAGAAAATACAGCCATTTCTTACCTTCCATACACAGCTGTACAAAGTTCCTGCATGCCTTAGGAGCCTCCTTGGACCACAGCTCAATGTCAATGTCACCTGCTGTGGTCTTCAACAAGACCTAAAAGAAAGATCAATAAAGTGGGAAATTTAAGAGTGAAACTGTAATCTAAAACTGTATCTAGCTGGTGTTCGAGTGATTTTTCCATTTCTCGTAGGAGTGTTTTCTTACGTGCTTTGTAGGCTTGTGACTTTGTCTTGCCACAACAACATATTGCAGTTTTAGGGAAAGTCTAGCTGCTGTTATAACATGACACAAAGCCATCCATCCATCCATCCATTATCTACACACCGCTTAATCCTCACTAGGGTCGCGGGGGGGGGGGCTGGAGCCTATCCCAGCTGACTCGGGCGAAGGCAGGGGACACCCTAGACAGGTCGCCAGTCTGTCGCAGGGCTACATATATAGACAAACAAGCACTCACACATTCACACCTACGGGCAATTTAGAGTAATCAATTAACCTCAGCATATTTTTGGACTGTGGGAGGAAGCCGGAGTACCCGGAGAAAACCCACGCATGCACAGGGAGAACATGCAAACTCCATGCAGAAAGATCCCAGGAAAGCCGGGACGCGAACCAGGGACCTTCTCGCTGCAAGGCGAAAGTGCTAACCACTACGCCACTGTGCAGCCCTGACACAAAGCCTCTATATTTATATATGAATAGGTCAGTTTTTGCTGCATTTCCTTCTCTAGAATTTGCAGAACAACATGGGCAATATCAGTATTTCTACAAATTGAAGAATCTGTGCAATACCGCTCATATGTGTAATATTGGTATTTTCAAAATCCTGAGGAACCTGTGCAATATCTAAAGGTCCACATGTGGAAGAATCAGTATTTAAGCATATTTTTGTTTATTTTTATACTGATGTTCCTTACACGCGTGCATCTTTGCTGCTGTAACACTGCACATTTATTCTAATAAAAGCTTATTTTATATTTTCTTATCTTGATTAATTCTTTAAACTTCACTATTTTTTCTTAAAACCAGAGGTAGCACTTATTTATTCTATTAACTGTTCAATGGTTGTGGGTGTGAACGATACAGAAACAGCGTCTCAGAGCATGCTCTGTTAATTCAGTTCAACCTAACTTTGCATTCACACAGGGCTTCCAATTATTATTTTGCTTGGTTTAGTAATGTCAATGTCAGAACAAAATGAGTGTTGATCTCCTGTCTCTTATTTTATACCTGTGACTTCGATGCATGATTTAAAAATCACAAGTCATTTTGATTTCCAAATGATCCCTGTTAATTTCATAGATTTTTGCCAAGACCACAGTGAATGTGACAGTGCATTGTTGCAAGTTGTAGAAATATACAGAAAAGCAATATAATATAACGTTTATTTGCTGGTTAGTTGAGAATTTGCTCCTAGCAGGCCTTGCCTACCAAACATCTGTCTCTAGCATGCAAGTATCCCCAGATAATCTGAATATCGACTCACCCTTGTCAAGCAAACAAGACGTTCTCCAACAATAACATTTCAATTCACACAAATAGCGTTAGCTACTGCATACACAAGGAAAACAGTGACCAGCTATCGGTAGCTAAACGTTCTCAACGCTATAAACTCGAGTAGTAAAGAAAATGCTGAAAGTTTTTTTTGCTTTGTTTGGCATAAATGATAATAAAGTGCAAGTTAAATTGCAAAGTGGCGCTCACCTTTCCATTTGTTGGTGGCTCTTGAATGTAAATATTACTCATTTTGAGTTAAAGTTTTTTGTTAACGCAAGGAAACCTTTATTCTTACACTGTGTGACCTTACACGTCTTGAAAAACAGACAGAAGACCGTTAATAGTTATAGCAGCTGGCTTTAAAGGTGACAAATTTTACACTTTCCTCTCCACGGCCATATTGGCTATACATGTGAGCTCACTGTTTACTAACGAGTACGTGGGGGTGGTACTCAATAGGAAATCAATACATATATATATTTTTAAACAAATTACCACTTAAATCGGTTGCTTTTTTGTTACAAATAACTTAAGAATACGTACATTCACACGGTATCAAACTACAAAAGGTCTGGTGGCAGAAAAATCCAAAGCAGTATATTAGACTCCCCCTAAAATGAACTTTTGGTTTGATCTAAGTGCGCAATGACAAGAGACCCCTGAAACAACCGAGCAATATCGTTCCACAACAGCTAACTTGGTCGAAGTAATGTAATAATATCATGCACACCTGTAATATACATATTTAAGAAAAAGAGATGGGATGGCAGATAATATATCGGTTCAAAATAGGTATGGTTTGTCACTGAAAAGTACAACCGGTAGGTGACAAGTCAGAGATCCATGCGCCGAACGGAAGTACCGTAACCGCGAAGGACCGCACTGAAAACAGCAGCAATGGCGGCGTCTGAAAACAATGTGGATCTGAAGCGCAAAGCTGATGATAGTCAGGATGGAGACAGAGATGAAGAGGAGGCAGAATGGGTCGGACCCATGCTGAGCGAAGCCACAAAGACCAAGAAAAGAAAAGGTGGGTTCTCTTGTGTGAATTCGCCAAACTGTCGGTCATCTACAACTACTGCTTATAGACGCTAATAGGCGCCAACCGCTGTCCTGCTAACTTCTGTGTGTTTATGTTGTGTTTTTCTTCAGTACTCGAGTACGAGCGTGTTTATCTGGACAACCTCCCATCGGCTGCAATGTATGAACGAAGCTACATGCACAGAGACGTTATCACACACTTAGTCTGTTCCAAGTAAGTGTTAAGGCACAACGCACTTGACTTTCACACGCTATGGCAACTTGTGTCATGTTCAGGTACAGTTAAAACGGCGTAAATAAATTATCAGCCTTCTGCAGCCTTCTTGATCTGTACAAGAAAGTACATAAACATCTAGATTGAAGACAGAGGCATTCAGCGGTCTTATTTTCTGTTCAATATTTTGTGTGATACACAATTAAATGCAATATGCAGACAGGCGAGGAAATACAGAAAAAATGTGAAACTGGGGCGCCCGGATAGCTCAACTGGTTCAGCGCGCGGACCATGCTAGTCCCCAACGGCCAGGGTTCGATTCCCGCTCACGGCCCTTTGCTGCATGTCTTCCCCCTACTCTTCTCCATACTTTCCTGTCTGCCTCTTCACTGTCTCTATCTAAGTAAGGCCAAAAAAAATACTTAAAAAAAATACCCGTGTGAGAAAATCCAACCCACAGTCAGATGGTGTTGGACTCTTTGCCACACAAGTTCGTTGTAATCAATCATTAATTGATTAACCACATGCTGTGATTAAAATGAACAACAGGGTCTCAATAAAGTCTGATATACAACAGGTTCACTGTGAGACAATGAACTAAAGCAATTCCTTAGGTCATTCCTTTTTGTATACTTTTGGAGCACCTTTTATTGTAGGACTTAATGTCTAATTCTTCTTTACAACTCCACATCTTATTTGCCCAATTGCTATTGTTTACTAATTTCCTGCTATTGTTCGCTTTTTCCAAACATAATGGCAATTAACCTTTCCCTAGTAACCAGCGACGTGCTTAAGTAATTTGACCCTCCCTCTGTAGTTATATAGTAATTTAAAACCATACTTCACCACACAGGGGTTGCTGTAGTTTGTTCTACATCCGCTGTAATATTCTTGTATCACATTGTTGATTTCAATGTAAATGACTAATATTTATCAGGGTCAAGATCAAGGATCAAGGATATTTATTGTCGTCGCATTTCTACAGCTAAATTTTGTTGGCACTAGGAGAGGGAGGGAGGTGGTGTAATGGAGGCTACAGCTTTGGGGGAAAAGCTGTTCTTCAACCTGCAATACAAAATGCTTCATGTAAAGCCCGTGTCTAACTAATTATAGACTAATTCAAATCTGCGGTGAATTTTCAAAACATTCTCACAGTAGCACACATAAAGATAAAAAGAAAGTTGAGTCATTGCTATTCGTTTAAGCCCAAATCATCCCTCTGTTTCAGGACAGACTTCATAATCACAGCCAGCCAAGATGGTCATGTCAAGTTTTGGAAGAAGAAGGAGGAGGAGGGAATAGAGTTTGTGAAACACTTTCGAAGTCATCTCGGTATGAACTAAATTTATCACAGATTCTTCTCAGTCACCTCCATGACATGACAGCGGGTCAGGAGAAAAATGCCAGATACTCTGTTTTGTTTTAATGCACAATGTGTTATATACTGACTATAACATGTATTTAGTGGGATGAGTGAGGACTATAAATGTTGTTCTTGTTTCTTTGTGCAGGTGTGGTAGAAAGCATTGCGGTCAGTGCTGAAGGAGCCCTTTTCTGTTCTGTTGGTGATGATCAGGCCATGAAAGTCTTTGATGTGGTCAACTTTGACATGATCAATATGCTCAAGTTGGGGTGAGTCTAAATTCTTAGACAGATATGGAAGTTTCATCTGTTTACAAACTAGAAGTGACTTTTCTCCTTTAATGTAATCTGATGTATTTTTTTGTGCTTGGGTTTATCTATGTGCAGCTTTCATCCAGGCCAATGTGAATGGATCTATAATCCAGGTGATGCCATTTCCACAGTGGCCTGTTCAGAGAAGTCTACAGGGAAGATCTTTGTCTACGATGGAAGGGGAAGCAACGAACCCTTCCATGTCTTTGACAAGATGCACACTTCGCCACTGTCCCAAATCTGCCTGAATCCCAAATTTAGAGTCATTGTGTCTGCAGACAAAGCAGGAATGCTGGAATACTGGACAGGCCTTCCAAATGAATTCAGATTCCCCAAACATGTGGAATGGGAATACAAAACAGACACTGATTTGTATGAATTTGCCAAACACAAAACCTATCCCACCAGCCTTGCCTTTTCTCCCGATGGGAAGAAGATGGCAACCATTGCTTCTGACCGGAAAGTCAGGATCTTCCGTTTCCTCACAGGAAAACTGATGAGAGTGTTTGATGAATCATTAACGGTAATCTGTCACACATCTTTCAGGTTGGATCTTAACTGATGTTTTGAATTCATATTGACTATCACACCTGCTTCATGTGTTAGATGTTCACAGAGCTGCAGCAGATGAGGCAGCAGCTGCCCGACATGGAGTTTGGGAGGAGAATGGCTGTGGAGAGAGAACTGGAGAAGGTGGATGGTATTCGACTGACGAATATCATCTTTGATGAGACTGGCCACTTTGTTCTGTATGGGACCATGCTGGGCATCAAGGTCATCAATATGGAAACCAACAGGTAGATGCAAATCAGCATAGAGAAAGTGATTGCCCCAGGAAGTTGTTTTAAAGAAGGTGGTAAACTACTCAGACTTGGACACATCTTGGCTAGTGATCAGTTCAGTCAGTAAATGATGTAAACTAGGGCTGAAGGTTATGCAAAAAAAAAGTCATGTTGCGATTATTTTTGCTAAATGTTGTTGCAATGTTAGTCACAATTTCAGTGCAATTGGTCATTTTCTTTTTATTTCAAAAATGGTTATATGATTTTTTTTTTCCTGTGGTCTGCACCAAACAAACAAGTTTCCATTAATTACTCCGCCAAGAAATGCGGTGGAGTTATTTGATGATTGCCGTTGGTCTGTCTATCTGTTTGTCTGTTAGCAACATTGCTGAAAAACGGATTTGGATGAAATTTTCAGGGAATGTCAGAAATGTCGCAAGGACCAGGTTTAATGTGGCTTATATCTCTGTCTTTGACATTGTTATCGGGAAAATGTTAACTGGTCGAGTGCTCATTGTTGTCACTGCCGAGTTCAAAGTGAAAATTTATAGTTAGTAAAGTTGAGGTAAACTATTCAATGCTTTGTTGTCGATGTTCTTCACCAGATGTGTGCGGATTCTTGGGAAGCTTGAGAACATTCGTGTGGTTCAGCTGAGCCTATTCCAGGGGGTGGCCAAGTCCATGCATGTGGCGCCCACTGTAGAGATGAAAGCATCTGACAACCCAGCCTTAGAAAACGTAGAGCCTGACCCAACCATCTTCTGCACTGCATTTAAGAAGAACCGCTTCTACATGGTGAGATATTGTGACAATTATTTCAACGGCACATGGTTGCATTTAGTTTATTTCATCTTTATACATTTTTTTTCCTTTCGTCAGTTCTCAAAGAGAGAACCAGAGGATACAAAGAGTGCAGATTCAGACAGAGACATCTTTAATGAGAAGCCCTCGAAGGAGGAGGTGATGGCCGCCACGCAGGCCGAGGGCCCCAAGAGAGTGTCTGACAGTGCCATCATCCACACCACCATGGGAGACATCCACATTAAGCTTTTCCCTGTGGAGTAGGTTTCTAGCATGCATGCTGTGGCTATGTTCAGTAACCTCTTTACATCCTGTTGACTGAACTTTGCTCTTTTTGCTTTTAGATGCCCAAAAACTGTGGAGAACTTCTGTGTGCACAGCAGGAATGGCTACTACAATGGTCACATATTCCACAGAGTGATTAAGGTAAGTTTTCTTAACTGTTAATAAAGAAATGAATGGTTATGTTAGTCTGTAATCTTTAATCTTGGTGTCTCTGGTATACAGGGTTTTATGATTCAGACAGGCGACCCCACAGGCACAGGCATGGGAGGAGAGAGCATCTGGGGAGGGGAGTTTGAGGACGAGTTTCACGCCACACTGAGACACGACCGCCCCTACACACTCAGTATGGCGAACGCAGGTGCCAGCACCAACGGCTCACAGTTTTTTGTAACTGTTGTGCCCACTGTAAGTTGCATTTTTGTTTAAATCCTTGCTCTCTTTTCTATGAAATTCATTACAGCTACATCAAAGCTAATGACATTTCTGTAATATTTCAAACATGGCTCAATAATGAATTAGTTGCAATCACTTTAATATACAGTAAAGGTTACAGCAACACAAAGTTAGAACTGCTGTAGTCAGAATTTTTAATATATGAACACAGAATCTAGTAATGCAGGCATGTCCAAAGTCCGGCCTGGGGGCCAAATCCAGCCTGCTGTCGAATTTCATATGGCCCATGGCCTGTCATAAAATGCATCACTTGTGGCCCGCCAGCATTTGTGACCGGGGTATAAATACACACGTAACAACAATACACACATAAATACACACGTTAAAAAACTATTTTAGGTTTCACCACAGGGTGGCAGCATGACCCATTCTGAGCATAGGCTGTATAGAATAGACACCAGCATTTGCAGTAGCGTTTGGCGGGAAAGTAGTTGTGATGTCTATTGTACAGTATGCTTCTGACCCTTCAAAAATGGCGACCGCTAAGTCTGTTAAGAAAAGGAAAATTGATTGCGAAGGCCGCCGCTTCCAGGACAGGTGGAAGTTGGAGTATTTCTTTACTGAAGTACAGAACAACTGTTTGCCTGATTTGCCAAGCGACTGTAGCTGTTCATAAGGAATTCAATGTCAAGCGACACTACCAGTTGGAAAAAAAAAGAAAAGAAAAAAAAAGAAACAAGCTAATGTCTATGACGGGCTAACAGGGAGCTACCGCAGTGAAAGACTGAAGCAACTGGAAGCTGTTTTATTGTCACAGCAGCGCTTTTTTACGAGAACACGCAAGTCGAATGAAAATGCTACAAAGGCAAGCTACGAGGTGGCGACTTTAATTGCAAAGCACTGCAAATCTTTTTCCGATGGTGAATTCATAAAAGACCGTATTATGAAAATGGTTGAGAATATCTGCCCGAGAAGAAGCAAGAGTTTGCCAAAGTTTGCCTGGCACAAAACACTGTAGCAGACATAAAAAGACAGTTGGAGGGTAAAGGAGCGAGTTTTGACTTCTTTTCAATAGCGTGTGATGAAAGCACAGACGCACTGGATACTGCTCAGTTGCTTGTTTTTTTGAGAGTGCTGGACGATAAGATGAACGTGACTGAAAAGCTTCTTGACCTTCAGAGCCTTATAGACAGTACAAGAGGAATGGATTTATTTGTTTCTGTTAGTTCCTCTGTGGATGATATGAAACTGCCCTGGAAAAAAGTCACTGGGATTATTACTGATGGTGCACCTGCCATGGCTGGCAAACGAAGTGGACTGTCAACCCTAATCTGCAACAAAGTGAGCGAAGGAGGCAAAGCCATTAAGCTTCACTGTATCATTCATCAACAAGTTCTCTGTGCTCAACACTTCAAATATGACCATGTCATGAAACCGGTGATGAAGACTATTAATTTTATTCGCTCGAAAGCCCTGTCCCACTTTGAACCTCTGACCTTCCGATTAGTAGTCCAGAGATTTTACCGTTGCGCCACCACTGTCCCTCAAACACAGTGATTTTGCAATACATAACAAACTGCATTTATTAATAAGAAGTCAAAAACTATTCAGAAAAACCTATCTTTGTAAACATGCTTTGGCTTACGCCAATTTGCATTTGATTTTAATGGTTCAAAGAATGTCAGGCACGATGGTTGGCCCTCACGCATGTTAACCTCATCAAATCTGGCCCTCTGAAAAAGTTTAGACACCCCTGTAGTAATGTAAAAGAGGCCCCTCATAGGCCTCTTTCAGATCTGCATTCCTTTCCATATATCAGACAGCATCTGAATGTGTCAGCCTCACATCTAAATGAGCACTGTGCTCACTTTTCACTCCGTAAAAGCTGTGATGTCAATCTTACCAGATCAGACCTAGTAACATTGCAATTTCAACTTGGATTTAAGTCTGTACTCTATAGTCACATTTACAGAGAAGCATCAGTATGACGTGATTTGGGAAAGAATTTTTCTACATTTTAGCCAAATGTCCAAAAACATCACAGAAAGCAAACGACACAGTTTCTCTGTTAGTTCACAAAATACCTAATTTATTTTGACGTACAATTTCAATTCTATAACAAACTAAATGTACATAAATATCAAACTTTTTGTTTTTTGTTGCTCCCAGCTGTTTGTAAGAGTGTTTCCTCTGAGTTTATTAAATACCTGCAGCATCAAACAGCATCACGATCCATATGACATTCTCCAAAGAGAAAGAGCATTGATAACTTCAGTAATTTTTCATACATATAAATGATCTCTGACATGCAATCAGTATGAATCAAGTTCTAAAAACAGGCAACACTGTTATTTTCTTCACCTCAGACAGGTGAGCTGTCACACAGTCACTTTGTCAGCTGCAGTTTAATTGTTTGTTATCGAGCGGATTTAGCTGTAGTTGTTTGTCTAAGTCTCTTTGCTCGTGATTGTTAGCTCATTGTTTTGGTTTTTTGGCTCGCAGTTGTAATATTTTAGTTCACTGATTCTCATAGTGCTGTTTTCACCTAAAAAGAAATCTCAGATATACCCCCTATGAGGTTCCTGCCAAGAACCAAACAGCAGACAAATTTATTGACTAGCTGGTGAACACAGTTGAGCATTAAGCAGTTAAAGGGACAAATAGTTCCATTTAGGAGCTACAAAGCAAATTAAAAACAGAGGGAATAGTGGAATTAAACACATCTGCTAATCAATACTGCTGTTGCTCTTAATCTAGATGTGCAAATAAGGAAGTTTTTGCTGAAAATGAAAGTAATGTAGTTTTAAATATATACACAGAATAGCTCCTGTTCCGAAATGAAATGCACCTTTTTGTCCATCATATTGAAAGAACTTTCATAGATTTTGTGCTCTGAAAATGATGTCAGTAAATTGTGAAATGCTTTGAACTGGCTAACTTTACGCAGGATTTTTCCTGGCTCAGAATGTGCTTTTGGTGGCCATGCATGACAGGAAGGGCAGTCAGTGTCAAGTAGTTTGAATAAGTGGTTTATCAATGATATTGGGAAAAAGCAAAACTGGACGCCAAGCAATTGGTCTGTTACATACAGGTACTAGTTGTTTTTAAGGTAAGAAAGGCGATAATGTTCTACTCTTTGCAGTCACTGTGTTTTTAGGGTTAGCAAACAGAAGGACGAAGTTTTTAAAACTCTACACCACATGGATGCAACAGACCTAGGAAGTCTAACATAGGATCTCAGATACTGTGATTTCCTTTAATACATTTTACTTGTATAGCGCTTTTCTGGGCACTCAGAAACACTTTACAGCCAAACAAAGCAAAACCAGGTATAAAAGCATTCAACAGTTAAACATTAAAAGTGATCTTGAAAAGGTGAGTTTTTATCAGGGATTTGAATGTGTAGTGAGAAAGAGTTCCAGAGGCGTCTCTAAGTTCATTTAATCACTTAGTTATGATGCTGTATATGGTATCGCTGCATTAACAGACCTTTAAATCATATGGAACTGTCATTGGTTGGGGAGAAATGAAGCAAAATTCCTTATATTTGTCAATTCCGCCATCCATTTTTGCAAAGTTTCATGCTTTTATGAAGCAGTGGACATATCTCCTCAAATCTGACTCGAATCACCTCGACTGTAGTGTGTGATTTTCATTGCTTTGTGTGCTTCTGTTTTCCTGCAGCCTTGGCTCGATAACAAGCACACTGTGTTTGGACGATGTACGAAAGGGATGGAGGCAGTCCAGAGGATCTCCAATGTCAAAGTGAACCCCAAGACTGACAAACCGTATGAAGACATCAGCATTATCAACATCACTATAAAGTGATTGAATGTCTTCATCACATCCTGTACAGTGCTATTTTTTTTACCAAGTTGAGTTATTAAAGAATACTGAGTGTTAATCTAAGAATGTTAATTGTAGCCAAAAGAAGAAGAATCTTACAGCCAGATAAATGAGGTCAATTTGTTTATTTTACAGCATCACATTATGTATAATTTAAAAAAGCCATTATCAAGTCCACTGGTAACAAAGGTTTCAATGCGCATTGTGCTTCTACGTTTCAAAAAACAAATGCAAATGTTCTCACAAACTATGTGGAAAGGCTGTTAACACGTGCATTTTTTTTTAATTTGTATTTTATACAGTAAACGTAGTAAACATTACATAGCAATGAATAAAGATGAACTCAAATGATGGTTCCTCAATAACAAGACAAGTGTCAGCATTAGGTTTAATGTTTCACTACGTTTCACATTACATTATTACTGAAGGCTGTTTAAAGGTGTACCATCTCGTAAGCACTCCAAACAGGACTTGTGTGAGAAGTTTATATAGGAATATTTTCACAAGACATGTTCTGCAGTGAGGTTAATACACAGAGTCTACTAAGAAACAGCAGATAGTTCATTTGCTTTCAAATGAAAACTGGTAGTGAGGCAGCAGACGAGTGCATTTGACAAATTCTGCGTGCAAGACACTCCACAAAACGGAGGCAGAATCAGTGCATAAAAACTCTGATTTTTTCTCCCGACACCCTCATTCCCGCTCATAAATAAATTCAGTAAACAGTTCTGTAACAGAAAACACGACATTCAAACCAAAACTTGACTGGTGCATCATTCCGAGACCAGCTGCAGCATTAAATACACTTTTAAAAAACTTGCACACATAACTTAAAGTCCCAACAAAACATCAGCTGCTATTGCTTACATTAGATGACAAGGCAAAGTCTGAACGTTTGGCCATCAGTGGTGAAGCCGCTGGGTTCATTAAACCTATGTTTCTGTCCCATCTCACTTCCCTGCAAATGCACTGGATTGTAGTGATGTCTCAGGATTATCTGAAGCTTACTAAAACAACTAAAAAGGTACATAAATGATACTATCATTACAACATGGACCACTGCATTTAGTTGAGATTACTGTCACATATGGAGCTGGTTATGGTGAGTAACATGAGAGATAGAAACTACAGATACAGGCCACTCTGTCAGGGCACAAGGAGAGTTTCTAACATTTAACTGGACCTAAGTCTACTAGCTATAGATGCCAGATAAACAGCTTGTCTCCTCGGAGGGTTAGAAGAAAAAGTGAAGTAAGCACTGTGTTAGACTAAGCTGCCTTAGACATGAAGCAGGGTGAGCGTTTGTAGTCTTAACTCAGGTTTTAGGCCCAGTGAGTTTATTAGAAGTTGGGAGGGACAGACCTAGAAGATGTTTTCTGGTTCTGTGTGTAGCTGGAGAATGTATTTACATCTTTGTTTCCTTTGTCCACAATGGTGCACAAAGAAGGAAAGATGAGGTCAGACTTAGAGCCGCAGCCTTGTCATGAAGTTGTTCAGAAGTGATGACCGGGCTCAGAGGCTGGGATACGGGTTCGCTTGTTGGGGGAAGAGTCAGTATGTGAGGGGACATTTAGGCGACATCCAAGACCCCGGCGGCCACCAGCTGTCTGGAGAGCCAATCCAGCCCCTCGTGGAGGCCCATCCCACTGCGGGCGTCGCAGCCCTGAATGTGCCAGCTCCTCCCACAGCACAGCTTGTGTAGGCTCAGCAGCTCCGTCATCTCCTCCACAGACACGGCACCAGGAACGTCCTGCAAAGCCAGCAGCAAACTTACAATCAACTGGGTTCCGTTTTGTAGAAATTCACAGTGAGACCTGACAGGATGTTTTTACAGTACCTGCTTGTTCGCAAAGATTAGCAACAAGGCATCTCGCAGCTCCTTCTCTGTTAGTAGTTTGGCCAGCTCGCTGTGGGCCTCCATGAGTCGGTCCCTGTGGCAGCTGTCGATCACAAACACCACCGCTGCACACACACACGAGTAGGGGAGGATTATTTAGAGCTAAATGGAACTTGGGCTGAACGATTTGGAGAAAATATCTAATTACGATTTTTCCAACAGATGAGCAACTTGAGCCAAGCTCAATATTCACTGTGTAATAGATTTAAAACACATTACAACAAAGTGTTATTCAGTCATTACTATGTGGGACATTATCAAGAGCATGACTGTGACACAAGCAGGACAACATTCTCAATTCAGTAATTTTTTTCTGGTTTAATTTATAAAATTTTAGTAAATGGCATAAGAAAAATGACAAGATTCAGTCTGTATTTCCCAGACCACAAGATGTCGTCTCCACACTGTGTGTATTGTGTGGCCAACAGCCCAAACCCAGGAGATTCAGTTTTCTATCACATGACACAGGCAGTAACATTTGAGAATCTGAAACCAGTTAAATTATTACTCCGCTAAGGAACACAATGGCGTTATGTGACGATCGGTGTACATTTGCCCCTCTGTCTGTCTGTCTGTCTGTCTCTCTTTCAGTGCTCAACATTACTCAAAAACGGACTAACAGATTTGGATGAAATTTTCAGGGAAGGTCAGAAATGTCACAAAGACCAAGTGATTAGATTTTGGCAGTGATGCGGCTTATAGTCTGGATCTACGGATTTGTTAAAGATTTCTGCATCATGGCGAGATAGTGGCACAGGGTCACTGTAACTATGACAGCAAGTGAACGCTACGTCAACTGACTGCTGACTATCACATGATTACGATCCTACTACAAATCCACCGCTGCGAACTTATCGGGACTTATCTGTCGGAAATGATACGACGACGATACGACTGAGCAGCCTTAGCGGGGTACTGCACCTCAGTACTTTTCTTGTTACTACATGATTTCTTTCCAGTCAGGCAATTGGCAAACAACTAATTATTTTGACACTAAAAGATGAAATAAAATATTCTTGAACTTTAAGATTTTTAAATGAACCAACTGAACCCCAAAACCTGCTGGTGGGTTTGAAAGTTATGTTAAATTTATGATGGAAAAAAAATCACGTAAATTTGATCATTTTTCAGAGCAAGAAACTGTAAAGACAGAAGGAATTGTTAGATTTTAAAGTTTCTGACATTCTTTGAACTACTCATCTGTGACTTGCAGTTCTGTTGGAAAAATCAACCAAATCTAAGCTTAAAATCATGATATTTTATCAAAATCACTTAATTGACCATGATTCATTTAAAAATTACCAAGACAAACAAACAAAAAAATATTGTGCCAGATCCGGTGACCAAAAATTGCAAAATAAGAGTGACAAGTATGAAACTAATTCTTTAGGTCTTATTCAAGTCACATATTGCAGTTTCATGCACATTTGTCTGTGTTTCATGTCTGCTACTACTAGTCTTGCTAATTCAGCCCCATTAGGACCAAATGAATCTCTAGTGTCCGTCCACCTCTGCAGTGCTCATCTTCAGTATCCCACATTCAATGTGACAGTTTTATCTTCAGCTATATCACAGGTTGTTATGTCGGTACATTAACATTTGTTGTATTCACTGTCATTTCTATACTGCAGACAAATATTACTTCTGGGTGAAAAATCTGGAATTATATTGTGTGTTGATAAATAAGTTTCCTTGTTAGCTTGCATCATGCGGTGTCGTGTCACAGCTCCATTCATAGCAGTAAATCAACCTGTTCCTCCCCACTGGAGAAACCACACACACTGCATTTGCAACAAAGGCATTTGTACTGGAAGCAACTTTTCCTCATTAGAACCTTTGGATTATTTGTGGTTTGATCAGCTACTTCAGTTGTGAGCCTCCCAGAAACCAAATGTTATCAGAGAGGCCACTGTCAGCCGTTCCCCTTCTTTCAGATATTAATTGTTCCCAGAGGATGAAACCAAGCGACTTTGGTGAGCCTGTGACTTTTCCTCTGACACCACAAACAGGTTGACATTTATGGTTCACTCTGAATCATAAATGTCAACTATCTGATGGATTGCTGTGACATTTGCTCGACATATTTAAGGTCTGTTGAGGATTCACTCTACATAACAATACTGCTGATTCCATCAGTTTGCCAAATACTTTCATTTATAAGTAGATACCTGCAAAAGTAGTGACACTACTGAATAGTCAAACATTTAAAGTTGAATTAAATAATCAAAGAGCACATCTTCCAGCAGGATCTCAATGCGTTTACACAATGATAGAGGTGATTTAATGTACTTAAACCTGCAACAATTCAGTAACATGACAGATGGTATTTACCTGGTCTGCTCCAAGTCTTTTCTTATCATTTCAGTATAAAATAACCTAATTCAAATAATTTAATGAGCTGCAAATACTAGCTTTTTATGTTGTTTTGGAATTTATTCACACTCAGTGCACTGTGGAACATTTACTACAGATAACAAACCAAGCCCTAGTGATTAATCAATTGAGTGAACAAAAGAAAATCTTTTTTGTTCTCTAAAGTCTAATTCAAACAAAGTATTATTCAACTCTATAAATTTTCAACACCATGCCATGCACAGTAAGCTGAACATGTCATTCAAATATGCAGACAAATAATGAACAATACATTCCAAGCATATAAAGCACAGATCATACCTTGAGTGTTGAGATAATAGTGTTTCCAGAGAGGTCTGAGCTTATGCTTCCCTCCCACGTCCCAGATAGTGAATTTAAGGTTCTTGTATTCAACTGTTTCCACATTGAAACCTTGAAGAAAAGATTAAAAACAAGAATTAAATCAGGTCATTATTCAAGAGACTTGTAATGTTGACACAAAGAGTCAATATGCTTTTTGCCATTCCTTTAGTGTGACAGCTGCATTTTTGTGCATGTAAAGGGTCTGCAAGTTTGCAAAGTCCAAAGGCACTTATTTTCTCTTACAGAAACATTACTCTGATCATATAAGTGTTACTTCACTTTCATCAGGTCAGCTGACCAATCAGAGCAGAGTAGTGTAAAATAGTGCGTTAAAATACGAAAAGGTGCTGCAGCAATAAGAAAAATACAGTAGTTAACATTAAAGCATGCTGTAGTAGACACCCAAAATACAAATCTGAGCATGTAAAAGTGCAGAATATTGGCTCTTTAAAAGTCACTCAGCATTTCTAGATCAGCGAGCTGATTTTCATTATACTCCAAATGCCTTTACCAATGGTTGGGATGGGTTGCATGAACTCATCTTGTTTCAGCTTGAAGAGGATGGTGGTTTTTCCAGCTCCATCGAGCCCAAGAGTCACAACACGGATTTCCATTTTTGGACCAATGTGGACCCGGTTGTCCTGAAAACACATTTTCAACATCACCGTTACATATTGAAGAACACCACTGCCCTTACCATTTTGTGACAGATTTCATTGACACTAGGGATGTCCTGAACAAGGTCCTTTTACCCCCAATCCTATCCGAGTCATTTAATACTTAGCATCTGCCTGTACTAATTCACAATCCGATATCATTTTCTGAGATAATACAGATGTCAAGTACATTACAGGCATTAAAATCAATACAGTGCATATGTTTGACAACTGAACAGCTCTGCAATGCATTTAGAAGAAAACAAAGAGGATTTCTGTATCAAAGCTGTTTGTTAATGTCATGCAGGTAGTCTTGAACCTTGTTGTAAAGCTTTGGTAGGACACTGTCTGAAATATAGTGTGGAGATGGTAGGGTATACAAGTCCAAAAGACAGAGAGAACCTGTATTCTCTAAATGCATGTCAGAACATGTATTGTAGATAAGCTGTAGTACCTGTCTGGTCCACCAGGAGGAGCCTCTAACTGTTAAATAATGCAGGCATTCAGGCTACAGAAAGCTCAGTGGTAACAGGACAAAACATTGTTGAAGACTTCTGTGACACTTCATGCCCTCCAGCCAGAGCTTGTGATTAAAACAAGCCAGAATCGACTAGGACACAACCACAAAGCATGTGCTTAATTAGCGTTATCAATTGTGTTATCGATTGATAATGCGGCTGACTGTTAATCATGAAAATGATTCAAAAATTTGCATTCCTATCATCCTGCCACAAACTGTGCCCTCCCTTTACAACACCTATGTGACAGTCGATACTGACTTGTAAAAAATGATCTTTGAGATCAGAACAGGACATCCCTCATTGACACATGCAGATTTCCAGGACTGACTATGAGCAGTGTACCTTAGTGAAGGTGACAGGGATGCCAGCATCCAGCTGAATGTGATCTGCCAGCTCAGTAAACTGATGCTGCTGCTTCTGAAGGGTCTCCAGCAAACAGTTGATCTCCTGCTTTGCCAGCACAACTCTGCAGTCATCCTAGAGCAGGACAGAAGCAACACATACTCAATACTAGAAAAGCACTCAGAGAAGGCAGTACTCAACCAAGGATGTTCCATTTCCTCATACGGGATTTTCTGAAATGCAGCATTTTTTTCTAGAAATGCAGCATTTGTTTATTAGTTATTGATGATCAGAAATTACTGCACCATAGAATGTGGCTATTTAATACAGATGTACACACAAACAAAATGACCTTGTGCTGAGCACAGACGTGTGTTATGCATGTGTACTTTATGTACGTATACCGAATTGCGTGACCTAAATGTGTAGCGGGCGGCGGAAACGATGGGACTCGGAAACACCCCCACAATTTAATCAATTGGTCCTTGTATCATTTCTGACGGATAAGTCCTGATAAGTTTGCAACAGTCGATTTGTAGCAGGATCGCAATAATGTGATCGTCAGCAGGCAGCTGATGTAGTGTTCACTTATTGTCATAGTTATAGTGACGCCATGCCACTATCTCGCAATGATACAGAAATCTTTAACAAATCCGTGGATCCAGACTATAAGCTACATCACTGCCAAAATCTAATCAATTGGTCCTTGTGTCATTTCTGACCTTCCCTTAAATTTTCATCCAAATCTGTTAGTCCGTTTTTAAGTCATTTTGTCAACAGACAAACAGACGGACAAACCAACGCCGATCGTTACATAACTCCGCCGCGTTCCTTGGTGGAGAAATAACACAATATTACAATGTATCACCTGATGCTGTGGCTTTAATCCTTATTTGGAAAAAATGGCCCTTACATGCACCCGTTTATTCGCTGAGCTCAATGTTTTCATGTCTCCTACCTGCTGCAGTGTTTTCTCGCAGTGCAGGCAGGCGGTGGAGACCTGAGACAGCAGGATGGTCATGTCCTCCTGCTGCTGTCTCAGCCAGATAAGCCTCTCCCTAACGTGAGCATCCACCACGCTCAGTGCCATCTCCTCCTGCCGACACAGGGTCTCGTGGAGGTCTGCAAAGTAAGCTCGGACGCAGGAGCGTGCGCTCTCTGCTGTTCCGGGAACCTGACAAATACATAGAAAGGCGTTAATACCAGAGGACAGGTACAACTGTTTGTGTTTTACAAAGATTTCCCATGTTGTATCTTACATGTTCAGTGTGTGCCATGCCGACTCCATCCTCCACTATCTGCTCGCCACCTTCTATTTGCTGCACGATGCCCACCAGCTTCCTCGAGTACTCGGACACCTCGTCTGTGAAGGTGCGGATGCAGTGGGCCATGTCCAGAATGGATGCACGAATCTGATTCGCTTCAGTCTCAAGAACAGCGTGCTAGAAAAAAGTTCAAGAATGCATGATTATGTACAGATGTTTTGTGTCTCTCTGTAATTATTTTGTGTCTCTTTGCATTACCGTGTATGGATGTTTTAAACTCTGTGTGTTTGCTTTCTGTCTGTTTGTGGTCACTTTGTGTGTCCTTGAAGTTGCTTTTGTCTCTTTGTGGTCGTTTTTGTCAGTTTGTGATTTTTTGTGAATCTTGGCATGGCCATGTATACAGAGTTGGATTTCTTTGTGGTCACTAGTCTGTGTGGTTGTGTTGTGTCTATTTGTGATCTGTGGTCTATTTGTGGTCATTTTCTGTCTGTAGTGGATATTTTTGTCCATTTGTGTTTTTTTATGGTAATTTTTGTTTCAAATTATTTTGATTGCTACTTGGCAGCCCCTTGATATATTTTAGTAGTAACTTCAAGGAATAGTGGTGTCACATTCTAAAATGCATCAATAATATTACTGTTTGTCAGTTTGTGTTAATAGTAAAGCCGCGTGTCCACTAGATGCGATTTTCCCGCACGGCAACGCACCGCATCTGACAATCGCACGGATGGCGGGCGGTCACTACCAGACCACAACATGGTCACATGACAGCGCTCGAGCAACAGCGGGCTGCTACGTGGTCACGTGACAGAGCTGTCAGCTTGACGGTCCGGCAGACAAGTCGGATAAACACAGCGGCTCGGCCACGAACTTTCCCTTTTATTTCAAAAACACTTCAGCGAAAAGTATTTCTGAAAGCATTTGAGGCGAGAAATAATCTGTGCAGCAGCTGAATCTGTCCTCGTTTTATGTCACCGACGCCTAGTTTAGAAGTTTGAGGACAGTTTCACGGTGCGTGGAATCTCCGCACGCCACATCGAATTTGCATAAAGCAGAAGTCCTGTCTACTTTATGCAAATGAGCTGCGGCCCGCTCCGGGTAAGCACAACGGATCGCAGCTGGAAACACATCGCAACCGGACCAGCACGCCACATGCGGCGCATTTACAGCTGCGATCCGGTGTGTTTACCTGGAGCGGGCTGCAGCTCATTTGCATAGAGTAGACTCGACTCCGGCGTGCGGAGAGCCCACGCATCGTGAAACTGTCCTCAAACATCTAAACTAGCCATCGATGAAATAAAACGAGGACAGATTCAGCTACTGCCCAGCTTATTTCTCGTCTCAAATGCTTTCAGAAATACTTTTAGCTGCAGCGTTTTTGTAATAATAGACAAAGTTTGCGGCCGAGCCGCCATGTTGGTCCGGCTTGAAATCCAGGAGCAGACCAGCCCCCGAGTCGATGCGTTTGTCCAATCAGGGGCAGGCAAGGTGCTTAAAGACGGTCGGCAGGTGCTAAGCTTGTTTTATGCTTACCGCGTCCGCGAGGTCCGTGCGGCTCCGTGTGGAAAAATTACGTCATATTCGCACCCACGCCCCCTCCAGCGGCCTTTCCGCGCACCTCCACATTTTTCTAACCAACGCGGAGGGAGCCGCACGGAAAAACATGGCGGAGGGCCAGGACCTACTCGTAGCTGAAGTCTAGAAATACGTGAACTTATACGATTCATCACACAGAGATCACCGTGGTAACCGGGTTATGAACTATTCATGGTGAAATAAAACTAACTGCTGAAATGCTTTTATTCGGTAAAATGCCGTGTTGTCAGTGGTGTAAACCATGGCAAACTTCTTCTTCTCTAGTTTAGTACCAGAGTAGACCAGGTAGACGTGTGTTTGAGCTACACTGCCCCCTGCAGTTTGGAAGCAGACTTCTTCTTCTCTAGTTTATTACTAGAGTAGACCAGGTAGACGTATGTTTGGGATACACTGCCCCCTGCAGTTTTGGAGCAGACGCGCACAGAGTATAAATGCACACACGTTCTTTCGCACGGATTTCCGCGCGGCTGATTTCCGCGCAGCTCGTTCGTGCGGAAAGTATATTCCAGCCTTTAAACACAGTTCACCATGGAGGAGAAGCTTATAACAGCTGTATCTGCGCACGCATTGTAACCATTAGTGTTTTCGAAATAAAAGCGAGTGTTTATCCGACATGTCTGCCGGACTGTCAAGCTGAAAGCGTTGTCACGTGACAATGTTGTGGTCTGCTAATGACCGCCCGCCGTCGGTGCGATTTTCAGATGCGGTGCGTGTGGGAAAATCGCATCTAGTGGACACACGGCTCGAGTCTGTGTGGGCACCTTTCATCAACTAAAGATTACAGTCACCTTATGATGCTCTCACTTGCACCAGGACACTGCAGTGACATTCCCACTTTGACACTGGATTATCAGTGAATGAACATCTGTGTTGGCCACATGGGTGACCAATGAGAGCGCATCATTGGACAGGCAGAGCAGCCCCCTTTTCCTGCAATTTTTCAGCATCAGACATCAGCAAACCGAAGCAATGAAGAGTCAGAAATGATAAGAAATTTTAAAACTGTATATAATACAGCCAAAGAAGAGCTGCATTTTACTAACTTAAAGTCCCAAATCCTCCTAATGAAGACTGAAATAAATGTACAAAACATTCATCTTTGTGGTAATTTTTGTCTCTTTGAGGTCATTTTTGTCTTTGTGGTAATATGGTGAACCTTTGCAGTCGTTTTCTGTCTCTTTATTGTTCTTGTGTGCTTCTTTAAAGTATTTTTGTGTATCTGCTGTAATTTTAGTCCTTTTGTGGTCATTTTTGTGTTCCCTTGTGCCTTTTGTTTTCACCTACCTTATGTCCCTGGTGCTTGCCGTACTCCTTGCACACACAGCACATGAGAGGCCCAGACTGACAGGCTTCCTCCAGACAGACAAACTCGATGGCGTGGACCTGATGCTGCGGGCAGAGGGTCTTCTCATGCGGCTTATCGGCCAGTGGCACCCGACGGTGTTTGGCCAGCGTGCGAGTGGAGTGGGTGAGCTGAGAGCACTCGGCACACAGGTGGGTGGCACACACGGTGCAGTACATGGAGGCCGTGTGGCTCTCATCCTCGTCACACCGAATAATACACTAGTTGAAAAGAACAATTGTGAGTGAATGGCGAAGCAGGTGTGAAGGTGGCGCATGTTACACACCATTTGCAAAACAGTAAAATGACTGCTGCCTTACTTCTCCCATCCCTTTCAGGGCATCCTCCGCCATCCCTGACTGGTTGGTCGCTCCATTCTGGAGTCGCTCCAAGAGTTCAAGCAGAGCAAAGTTCTTCTTTAGACCCCAAACCCCAGAGTCCCCTGAGGAGATGTGAAGAAACAGAAAATACTTAAAAGAAAACTGACAGAGGTGAAAAGTTCTGTCCTCAATGCAGAGAATATGCTCGACAGAAGAGGGCAACAATCACATCTTCAGTCAGCTGGTCACAGTTCTCTGTAACAAATTCACAATGTTGGAGCTGTCTTCTGAACAAAAAGAACAAGAAAACTTTGCAGTATGATGAAATCCAACACAAACTGTAGCTTCAGAATAAAGCCTCTGACACAGTCTCACTAAACCAATAATCATAAGCTTCACTGTTGTTGGGATTACTTGAGATTTCCTTCTACAGGCTGATGGTCATTTTGTGTCTCTTTGTGGTTGTTTTGTTCCTCTGAACAATTAATCATTCTGCAGCATGTCTGACCCAAGGTGTATTTTTAACTATTATTACTTCATTTAACTCTCAGAATGTGCTACACTTTAATGAGTTCTGGAGCCATGGCAGATCTTATTAAGAAGAATGCTAACACTGTATGTGCTTCAGTTCCTTCGGCTTTGGAAGTCAAATGAAGAGAAACTTGCAGATACCAGGATGTTGTTTTAAGGTTTTCTATTGGTTCTGGCTTTCAGGTAGGATGGTCAGTCACAGCAAGAAGCAAATCTTTCACTAGACATGCAACCAAAACCTGCTTTACACTGTCCCAGTCTTAAGTGTATGAATCTCTGCATGCACAATTGTCATGCTCAACACCCACCACAACATATAAAATCTTAACCTGATAGAAACACTGATATGATAAAACAGCCCACAGTATACATTCCAGTTATTGCAAAGCATGGCTGGAAACAGTGCTTTTATTATAGTAGGATCTATGTTACAAATTGAAACACTATAAAGCACAATGTCTCCAGAAACACATCCTCTGCTGTGACGGGTGTTTTACCAGCAGGGGCACCTCCAGAGATTTTTCCTGTGAAATATCTCTGGAGGCGCCCAGAGAAAACAACAGAATTCTATGACAATGTTGTTGTATGGCTACTAGTTGAAAATTAGGTCATTTTAAGACCTCGTGAATCATGTACTGACATACTTTGGTTTCTTACTTTACAGAAAATTTTCGTGATTATCTGATGTGCACAATTCAATTCAATTTTATTTATATAGCGCCAATTGCAGTCAAATTGTCTCGCGACGCTTTACAGAACCCATATGCCTGAACCCCCAGAGCAAGCCAAAAGGCAACAGTGGCAAGGAAAACACCCTTTTAACAGGGAAAAAAACCTCGAGCAGAACCCGGCTCTTTATGTGGGGGGACCCATCTGTCTGCTGGCCGGGCGGGTTGAGAGGGACAGAAGAGGTAGAGAGGTAGAGATAGAGGGATAGAACATTGTGAACATTGTAACATTGTGGTTATTACAGTGATCTCCATTCAAAACAGTCCAGAAGAAGAAAGGATGCAGAGTATTTCTGCTCATGTGTGATGAAAATTTATCAAACCACAACCAATTATGGTACAATAAATTTGTTGTGATTGCTTCTTGGCAACCCCTTGCCATATTTTGGTAGTTACTTTAAGAATTAGAGGGGTCACATTCTAAAACACATCAACAATATTACTGCTACAAATACTTTGGTGTCAAATGGAAAAATCACCCTACTCCAACACTTGATATGACAAAAAATACTCTGATTTCAGTAAACAAATCAGATTTTTACAGTAAAATATCACCTAGCTGTGATGGAGTTTAGGACTCAGGACTAACTTACTTGATTCAAGTCCAGAATGCATTAATGACATGTTAATGGAATATAAACCCAGTAGTAGTTTTGCTTTCGTCAACGAAAATTATGACGAAATATCGTCGTCAATGCACCTTTATTACTTGACGAAAATGAGATGACACAAAATACTTTCGTCTCGTCTCGTTTTGGTCAACGAAAATGAAGAGACATTTCAGCAGAGTTTTTATTTTGTAAACCGAATTTCGTGTCGTTTTTATTCGTCAACAATATTGTATTATATATTTTATTATAGCTATCATCACATAACCACCATTTACGTTTCGTCTCGTCTCGTTTTCGTCAAGTGATAAAGGTTCGTTGACGACGATATTTCGTCATAATTTTCGTTGACTAAAGCAACACTGCCCAGTAGGGCTCTGAGATCTACGGAATCAGGTCAGATAGTGGGGTCCAGAGTTCAAAGCAAACATGGTGGAGCAGCATTTAGCTGTTATGCTGCACACAAATGGAACAAGCTACCAAGGGAACGGAGGGCAGCACCAAATGTTCATATTTTCAAATCCAGGTTAAAAATTTTCCTTTTTTCATGTGCTCATACAATAACTTTATTAATCCCCGAAGGGAAATTCAATTGTCTGGGGTCTCATCTGTTTACTTTAGAATTAAATAGTTTAATTTCTGATGGTGAGAAAGATTTTCTGAATCTTTCTGTCCTGCAGAAAATCTTTATGATTTCTCATGGGTGAGCTCTTATAAATCACTGACAGGTTAATCTTTTATCTGCACTGTTTGTTCTGTAAATAATTTTAATGCAAATTATTCTTTTTGCTGGATTCATATTTTCTAGGTTTTTGTTTTTACTGTATTCATAATCAGGTTTCATTTTATTTTAAACTGTATGTTTTAATTCTTGAGATTTTTTTTGTTATTTTTTTTTGATTCTATGTAAAGCACATTGAGCTACTCCTGTGTATGAAATTCGCTATACAGATACAAACGCCTTGCCTTGCAGCTCAGTTTGAAGACACCTATATGGATCCTGCTGCTGTTTTAGGCTTCAGGTGTTAAATAAACTCAGAGGAAAGATGCCTACAAACAGATGCAAGCAACGTATTAAACGTCAGCTTGTGCCAGTTTTAATGTCACCTTATGATTCTTTCACTTCCACATGGACACTGCAGTGGCATTCCCTAAAATTTTGACATTGGATTGTCAGTGAATGAAAATTTGTGTTGGCCACATGGGTAGCCAATGAGAATGCATCATGTGACAGGCAGCGCAGCCCCCTTTCCCTGAAGTGTTTCAGCACCAGACAGCAGCAAACTGAAGCAATGAGGAGTCAGAAATGATAAGAAATTTTAAAACTGTCTATAATACAGCCAAAGAAGAGCTGTATTTTACTCTTGAAGTCCCAAATCATCCTGATGAAGATTGGGATAACTGTAGGAAACATCAACTCTGCCAAGGAACATGGCAGAGTTACATGACCATTGGCGTATGTTTGTCCTTCCGTTTGTTTGTCTGTGCACAACATTATTCAAAAACGGACTAACGCATTTGGATGAAATTTTCAGGGAAAGTCAGAGATGACACAAGGACCAAGTGATTAGATTTTGGCAGTGATGCTGCTTATAGTCTGGATCCATGGATTTGTTAAAGATTTCTGTATCATTGCCAGATAGCGGCACAGCGTCACTGTAACTATGACAACAAGTGAACACTACATCAGCTGTCTGCTGATGATCACATCATTGCGATCCTACTCCAGACTGACCGCTGCAGACTTATCCATCGGAAATCATACGACTGAGCAGCCTTGGCGGAGTACTGCACTCTCTGAGTGCTTTTCTTGTTAACATAAAGTGTTAAAAAATTGCTATGTTTATGAAAACTGACTAAGAAGGTAATGTCAGTGTTATTGTGACAAGACACACCAATTTTACCTCTGCGCCTGCAACACTGTGTCACTGGAAAACCCATGAAGTTGGAGTAGACATATTCCAAATGAAAGAGGTACAACAATGACCAAAAAATCTGAGTATTTTATGTCTTCCATGTCAATGTGTCGTCACAGAAACTCTCACTCACCCAGCTCAGTGACCTGTCTGTCGAAGGGGCAGCGGACCGCTCTGCCATGGAGGGGCAACCGGGTGAGACAATCATGGCACACTGTGTGACCACAGAGCAACAGACGAGGGACTTTATCACCTTGGAGAGAGAAGACGTCCTCACACACTCCACACTCCAGCACCTGTAAACACAAGCACAACTTGATAAACTGCCAAACCACCACTGTGTGTCACAATCCTGCAGTCAGGGGGAAGAACTATCCCACGGCTGGATGTGATATTCACACATTTTGTGTCTGAATACAGAGAGATGCTCTACAGAGAGAACAGAGAAGAGTCAGTAAACATGTCAGTGTGAGGTGCAGTCATCTAGACGTGCAGCTGGTCAACCCTCCTGATTTCTGTTTCTAAATGTGACCTTTTAACAAATGCGATGCAAACAAGATTCTAAGTTATACGTTCAGCAAGCAGCGACTTTTAAATCATGTTACCGAGCAGAGCCACCACACAGAGGAGCTGCACAGAAACACAGCTAGAGCAGAAAGCTAGCGATGGTTGATCCTCCAGCTCTGTTAGCATGCTGCAGGAACAAATACCAAACATGTGAATGTGCATTGAGCCAGCTAAGATATTTATAAAATCAGTAAACAGCACCGTTTTCATGATCTAATGTTTACACGTATCGAATCTAGCTTAGTGTTTGCCATACTGCCTTCGACGCCAACGCAGCCGCAGCAGCGTTCGCCCCAAATCAGAAGCCACGAAGGCACAGAGCCTGCTGTCGGTGCTTCGTGCAAACTAACCGAACAACACAACCAACACGAACATAATGCAGGTTGAGGCATTCGTGACAGCATTCCAACCTTCACTGTGCTTCCATTAGCTCCCCTCCCGTGTCGGATACAGGTCTCCATCGTCGCTACGGCGCCCTGCTTGTTTATTCCTGCTGCAGCAGCGGCCATTCTTTACGACAGCGCGGAGTACTGCGCAGGCGCAAGAGGACTATCCCCCAATCACTTCCGCTTTCGCCCTTCAGGTCCTACTAGCGGACAATGTCTTTCTGTCGTCTTGTTACTGTCATAAATGTTAATATCGTGATGTGTAACCATTATTGCAACATAATTTTGACATCCTCGCTTTAACATTAATTTTGTTTTTAAACAAACATACACATCGAAATATTGCTATTTCATCTTCTTCCTTCTTTGAAGCGCAGGCGCAATACAACAGAGCCGGTATTTAACTTTTTTTTAAATCAAAGGAATATTTATCGATTAGATTGCTCATTCATAAGGAGGTCATCAAATATTTGCAGCTCCTCCTAAGCTCGTAGGAGAGACTTGGCATGCACAGAGATCCCAGAAAACAGTAACCTTCGGAAACGTTCTCTGAATGTTTTCAGAAGGTTACATTTTTAACCGTGAGGGGAAAGTTCTCAGATCGTTCCTAAAAGTTTATTCTATTTTTGAGGTTTTCAATTTTTTGTATAACCCTTAGAGAACATTCCGTAAACATCATGAGAACTGCCAGTCCTGGTTCTTAAATTCTGTAAATATTCTGAGAACGTCCCGAGGACCACCAATCCCAGTTCAGCTAGTAAGATGTGTCTGCAGAGCCGGAGGCTCGACAGGATCGCACCTCAAGGACCGCACGTTTAGAGCCTTTTTTCCGAGACAGCGCCACCCTATGGATGATCACTAAAGTGCATAACTTGGGGTGTTAAAGGATTATTTGACTCAAAACGTACTTCTAATCTAAAAGGTTTATTCAAGGAGCATTCCACCCAAAGTACTACTTCATGTCCAAGTACCTGGAACATTATTGACATAGTTAAAATTGTAAAACAGTGAGTGTTAAACAAGTATTCACAATGAACATCACTGCTGCTTAAGTGACAGGTGGTGACAGGCAGTGGTCTAATAAGGCCTCAACTATTTAAACATCCCCAACATTTTTATGTTGTTCTGATTAAATTTAATGAGGATGGAGTAGCAAACCTTTTTAGATATCAGAATTTACATCTGCTTGCCAGGTTGGATAGTTCAGTAGGTAAGACTAACCACTTGGGTGCAGGAGTGGTTTGAATTTCTGTCAGTCCAAACAACAAAGATGCTCAGGCAAGGAGGAGCCAGGACAGCAGGGAAGAGTTGCAGGGAGAGATGCTTTCTTTTTTTTTTTTTTTTTTTTTTAATTAATTTTTACAAATTATAAAATGGGAAATTATTTCACTCATTTTGATTTGATGTGATTGATTACATTTCTTGGCAGTCTGTGTTCTATTTCTGTATTGCAATCAATGCATTTCCGAGTGGGTTCAGCAGATCCCAGAAAAATAGCAAAAGAGAGAAACAAAACATTTGGCTAAAAGATTGCTAGGCCTCAGGTACTATGCAGGAAAACACAAAGGACACTGGTATCTAGCAACACACCGGCAGTCCTTTCTTGGCGTCTGATGGACGTCTGTTGGATGTCCAGTGGGAGTCTAATAGGCGTCTAGCAGGCTTAGGTACAACACACCAGCGGCCCTCCCTCGACATCCAGATACAGCCCAGGGGAGGCTTTTTTTAAAAACATTTTTTCTTTTTAAAGGAGGCGTTTGGAAATTTACCATGATTAGGTCACCACCCTCAGATATGAATAAATTCAAACATAATGGTTGCAGAAATGTCAGGATTGGCCCTTTTAAAAAGTATGGGTTGTACTGCAACAGGTACTGGTACAGGTCAGGAAAACTTAATAGGGATCTGCTGAAAAAAAGTTAATTACTGAAAGTGAACAAATCGGTGTCTTACTTTTACAGACAAAAATCATAAATGCACGATTCTGAGTTTAATCATACAAAAAAGACTAAAGCATGAACAAATTAAGTAATTCGAAGAAATTTCCAGTGAAGGTGTGAATATTAAATTCGCCCTTAAATGATTCTGCAAGAAGGAGATCCACATTTGTGAAAACAGTTTTCAAGCAAAGCTGCTGTAACATCTCTTTAATTTTCATTAAGCTTTTCATTTCTTATTAAGAATTTATTCTATGTAGTATTTTTTATGTGTGTTTCTTAATATTGACATTTTGCGTTTTACATTTTTGAATCTGTATTTTGCCTTCTAGGTATCCTTCTTTTGCTTTGTCAGAACACATTATTATTATTATTATTATTATTATTATTATTATTATTATTATTATTATTTTTATTATTATTATTATTATTATTATTATTATTAAGACGCTACTCATGTTGTTATTGTCTGGCATAATACAGTGTGCGTACAGTATTTAAGTTTTTCTCATTGACTACAAGTCCCACAATACAGTGTGGCACGTCCTATAGTTATGACGTAATTTTGACGCGTCTCGCCTAGCTGCAGCAGAGGAAACTGTTGTGGTTTAAGCTCCTCTGAACGCTCATCACTGGTCCTTTAACGGTACGTATTTCTTATTTTAATAATAACAGCTGTTTGGTGTGCTTATTATTTTAGCGTTTAGTGTCCCTCTGTGTTTAATATTTAAAGAGGAGGTCGAATTATACCATGTTTTCTTTCTGGGCGGGAAACACTCATTTATCCAGATTGAGGGGTCGATTTCGTGTTTTTTCAAATGTACCTTGTTCGCTGTCATATTCTAACCAGTCGGGTGAACGGCAGGGATGTCTCAACAACAACAACAAACTATCCCCTCCGCCCCGGATTCCCCTGCATTGGTGGTCACGACTAACGTGCAGAAATATGCCATAAAGAAGAAGAAGGTCCTCAGTGCTGAAGAGATGGAGCTGTTTGAACTCACTCAGGCTGCAGGCATCACCGTAGATCAGGAGGTCTTCAAGTAAGTGTACCTAACCAAGAGACCGTAGGGTTCATTAAAGGATACGCTGAAGACTTCAACTTTCTCCTCTTCTTGCCCTCCAAGGATCATAGTGGACCTGCTGAAGATGAATGTGGCCCCTCAGGCAGTGTTCCAGACTCTGAAGGCCATGTGTGCAGGCCAGAGAGTGGCTGAAAGTTGTGGCGCCGAGTCTTCTACAGCCTCCCACACTACGAGCATGACCACAGCACCTACAGAGGCCAGAGGTTAGTGTTTGAACACTGGGAGGCAGCATGAACAATGTCCAACACTCTGTAGAATCCTAACTGGGAACAAGCTTTTAACGTAAAGGGTCTGCACACACACACATTTAGGTCTTTGCAATTACTGTGGCCAATATGACCATTGTTTAGGTTTGGTGAACCTATGCTGAGAACTGTATTGTCCTGATCCAGGATATACACCGATCCGTCACAACATTATGACCACTGACAGGTGAAGTGAATAACATCGATCATCTTGTTATAATACAACGTTCTGCTGGGAAACCTTAAGTCCTGACATTCATGTGGATGTTTGACATGTACCACCCATTTAAACATTGCATGTCAAGCAACCCCCCAATCCCCCATGGCAGCAGCAGTCCTTGATGCCAATTGCAAACCTTAGCATGACAATGCACCCCGACACACTGCAAAAACTGCTCAGGAGTTGCACGGGGAACATGACAGAGCTAAGCTGTTCACCCAGGCGTCACACTCCCCAGATCCAAATCTTACTGAGCATCTGTGGGATGTACCAGGATAAGCTTGATCTAGGTAGGTCCCACCCTGCAACCTACAAAATGCACTGCCACCATCCCAGGGTGCCACAGGACATCCTCAGAGGTCCTGTGTCCATGCCCGACTGGGTCAGAGGAGTTTTAGCAGCATAAAGGGGACCAACACAATATTAGGCAGGTGGTCATCATATTATGTCTGATCAGTGTATACACATATCACAGTACTACTTGAAGACCTCTCAGACTTTGGACATGTCATTCACGGATCTGTCCATTAAAAGGGCTGATTGTTGAAAAAGCAAACTGCCTGGATTGTGGAAAAATATTCCCAGCAATCTGTAATTGTGAAAGAACTACACTACCGTTCAAAAGTTTGGGGTCGCCCAGACAATTTCATGTTTTCCATGAAAACTCACACTTTTATTCATGTGCTAACATAATTGTACAAGGGTTTTCTAATCATCAATTAGCCTTTTGACGCCATTAGCTAACACAATTAGAACACAGGAGTGATGGTTGCTGAAAATGGTCCTCTGTACCCCTATGTAGATATTCCATTAAAAATCATCCATTTTCAGCTAGAATAGTCATTTACCTCATTAACAATGTCTAGACTGAATTTCTGATTAATTCAATGTTATCTTCATTGAAAAAAAAATGGTTTTCTTTCAAAAATAAGGACATTTCTAAGTGACCCCAAACTTTTCAACGGTAGTGTATGTCATACACAAGCCCATTTTCCTACAACTAAAAGAAATTCTGAATGAATATCACCCTTGCTTGTACTGTTGTGGTGTGTTGACACATCTTGCTGAAACATTGTTGTATTTAACATGTAGTGCACTGCATGTACCGTATTGGCCCGAATATAAGACGGTGTTTTTTTGCATTGAAATAAGACTGAAAAAGTGGGGGTCGTCTTATATTCGGGGTCTAGACATTATACCCATTCACGACGCTAGATGGCGCCAGATATCATTGAAGCGAATGCTGAACTTGACTCCCCAGGCCAAAGCGAACCCCTGTCACGAAGAATAAAAATAAAAATAGCGGTAGCACGAAGAAGAAAAATAAAAAATAGCGGTAAGAAAGAAAAGAGAAGAAAATAATAGAAGAGATAACAGAAAATGGAGAAACGTAGCGACAATCTGGAGAAAAGTGGGTCGAAGATCGGCCAGGTTAACCGGCAGCTGAGGAGAAGTTATGATGTAAACTTCAAGATGATGGTTATAAATGAGGCAGAGTCTTCAAACAATTGCAAAGCGGCTGTGAAATATGGTGTCACAGAGTGTAATGTACGGAGATGGAGAGCTCAAAAAGATCACCTAAAAAATGCTCACAGTCAGAGAAAAGCTTTCCGTGGTCCTCAGAGCGGCCGCTTCCAAGAACTTGACAGGAGGGTGTGCGCGTACGTGGACGAGAAACGAAAGGACGGGATGCCCATCAGCAGAGCTGTCATTCAGCTCAAGGCCATGGAAATAGCCAAAGAGCTAAACATACCCACCGCTGACTTCAAAGCAAGCCTCGGCTGGTGTAAAAGAATGATGCGGCGTAACGGACTAACGCTGCGACGCAGAACAAGTCTAGCCCAGCGCCTGCCCTCTGACTTTGGAGAGAAGCTGTTGTCTTTTCAGCGCTATGTCATCAACTTAAGGAAAAAGCACTCTTACCCACTGGATCAGATTGGCAATGCTGATCAGACACCTGTGTTTTTTGACATGCCAACACCTGTCACTGTACACAAGAAAGGTGAGAAATCAGTTATTATAAAATCCACTGGAAATGAGAAGAGCCGCGTTACCGTCATGTTAGCCTGCCTCGCAGACGGAACCAAACTCCCTCCGTATGTGGTTTTAAAACGTAAGACAGTACCTAAGGAGGCGATGCCAGCTGGCATTATTGTACGTGCCCAGGAAAAGGGCTGGATGGAGACCGAGCTTGTAGTGGACTGGCTCAAGGTTGTGTGGGGCAGACGGCGTTGGGGACTCAGAAAAAAGAGGAACATGCTGATTTTGGATGCATTTCGTGGACACTTGTCTGATCCAGTCAAAAAACAAGTGAAGGCGATGAACGGCGACTTAGTGATCATTCCGGGGGGAATGACAAGTCAGCTGCAGGTGTTGGATGTTGTGGTCAACAAACCATTCAAAGACAATCTGCGAAAGAAATACACAGAGTGGCTCCTGTCTGGTGATCACGCACTCACACCGACGGGAAAGATTCAGAAGCCTTCGGTACGTTTGCTCTGTGAGTGAATCCTCCACGCATGGGATGCAGTTTCCCCAAAGAGCATCATCCACGGGTTTAAAAAATGTTGTATATCAAATGCCCTGGACGGCAGTGAGGATGACGTGCTATGGGAGGAACCAGCGGAGCCAGAGGATGGGAGTGAGGACAGTGACACTGATCACAGCGAGGCAGAGGATGTTTGTGAGGAGTAATGTTCTGTCATGACAGATCTCAGCTACTCTCAAGTTTAACCAGTTTGCATTATTTTATTGCAATGTTTTTCCTTATTCAGATTTGTTTCAAGACTACAGTTACAGTTAGACTTCACTTTGATGGTTAATGCAGTTATTGCAATTTTGTTGTTTTATCACAATAGATTGGTTTATTTACATTTCAAAAACCAGAAGCCATTCATTTACGAATGTGATTGCACTTTAGTTTACATATTTAAATGTTCAGATATTAAGATTTGAATGAGGCAAAATAACATGCTTTTGCTCTCAGATATATTGTTATAATCATTTGTTTCAGATGTACTGTAATTATTTTCTGTATAAAAATTAATTTGGTGTTCAAAAAGTCTTTTTTCAAACTTGAGTCTTGAAAAAGAGGGGGTCGTCTTATAATCAGGGCCGTCTTATATTCGGGCCAATACGGTATTATCTGCCAATTTATTTCAATTCAATTGTGTGCCACTTAGGCTTTATTTAGTGCCTCGATATAGTCCTCTCCCACAATGGAGCAAAAAATTAGCTGTGTTGCTAATCCACACGAGGTCCTGAACATAGTGGGGAAAATATGTACAGAAATATGTCACAATCAAATTACTGTCACACAAGAATGATAGTAATGAATTTGTAAAACCCTTTGACACAACAGTTTTAACTACAGGGTCAGACGTGCAGTGTTGCTGTTCAATAAAAAGATTAGATTTATGTCAATGGAACAACAGCATAAATGCCTGAACCAATTGGTACACATTAATCATATTCATTAATCAATGGGCATAAACAACAGCTGAAAATTTCAGTCTGCTCGCATGAAATGAAGTTAAATTACAGCATTAATATCATTATTTAATAGCTGCATCGCATATATTCTATATTGCAGCAACTGCATTGTTTAAAATTGCAATTTCGATTTGAAATCAATTAAAAGTTTAGCCCTAAACCACACTACAAACTAATTCTAAGCAGGTAGATTTTCTGACTCTATAGCAGCGTTGGACAAGTTACCTGAAAATTGTAATCCATCCATCCATTATCTATAAACCGCTTAATCCTCATTATGGTCACAGGGGGACTGGAGTCTATCCCAGCTGACTTAGGATGAAGGCAGGAGACACCCTGGACAGGTTACCAGTCTATCACAGGGCTACATATAGAGACAAACAATCACACAGACATTCACACCTATGGACAATTTAGAGTTACTCATTAACCTCAGCATGTTTTTGGACTGTGGGAGGAAGCCGGAGTACACGGAGGAAACCCACTCATGCACAGGCAGAACATGCAAACTCCATGCAGAAAGATCCTGGGAAGGCAGGACGCGAACTGGGGATCTTGTAGCTGCAAGGCGAAAATGCTAACCACCAAGCCCCTGTGCAGCCTTGAAACTGTAATCAAGTTCAGATTTCCATCCTTGAAAATATACTTGCCTTACAAATTGCAAAATGCTCATCTACAAAAAAATCTGTTACTATTTGGCCTCTGCTGAGTCCATCATTGGAAGTCAACCAAAACAAAAAAATTATAACATAAACAGAATATTTTGAAGTTAAAAAAGTGTAAATTTAATGATATTAACAAAATATAATGCAAATTGGTTGATGAAGTCTAATTTCTGTTGGGTTTTATAAAGAAAAAAAATTACAAACGGGTGGTAAGTTTTTGTCTCCCCCTTTTACCTTATTATTCCATTTTTTAATCAACTTTCAAAAAGCAACTAAGAGCTGAAAAGAAAACATCTTCAAAATTTTTCCTTTAATTTGTCTCCTTTAGGGCAAGATTAATATGTTGAGCGACACTTTCATTCTTCACTCTACATCACACGTTTCATGGGTGTGGTTGCTTGTGATTAGTGCGTTAGGAGGCATTTTTACCTGCTCCCTGAAAATTAAATGTGAACTGAAAAGCTCATCTTCATTATTTATCATTCATCATATTTTAAAGGGACGTTTTACAGTTCAAACATCAATGTCACCTTTTGATGCATCGTTCCAGATGAAACCTAAAATCTAATTAGCATTTGAAGTGCATGGTAGGTTGGATCCAAAAACAAAAACTAAACTGTCAGTAATTTTCTAATGTCACATTTGGACTCACATCATGTGTTGTAGAATTTTCTGTTTGTTTAAAACAGATAAGAGCGTGTGTGAAAACATTATATTGTACAGATTACTATACTACCTGCTGTATAGAGTTGGTACATATGGGCGCTGGAGAGAGTGTGTGTGTGTTTGTTTGCATCCTTTTCTATAGAGTAAAAGTGTAGATAGCTACACATATGTTTTGTGAAGCACAGGCTCCAAGTGTAGAGAAGTTATTGAATTGTAAATGTGTTTTTCTCACTGTCTTTACTAGAGATCGACCGATTATCGGCCGGGCCGATTATCGGCGCTGATATTTGGAAATTTGACGTATATCGGCATCGGCCTTTTTTTAATCCGATGGGCTGATATCAAGAAATCCATTTAAAAGTGGGTTATTTCGGCTCAGATGCAGCCGCGCCTCTCTCTCTCCTGCCTTCTGTCTCCAGCACTATCCACCCCGTGCCCTCTGATTGGTTAAGAGGCAGAGCCTCTGAAGCTGTCCTCACACACACTGCTGAGAGGGAAAGTTTTCTCATGTGAGAAGCTCTGGAGAGAAAACACGTGTCGAAGGTAAACGCAGAAAACTCTTCCGAAATTGTAATAAACATCCCAGTGCTCTACATCTCACAACTACCGTACTTTCCGGACTATAAGCCGCTACTTTTTTCTCAAGCTTTGAACCCTGCGGCTTATACATTGATGCGGCTAATGTATAGATTTTTACTTGCGAGCTTCATGCCATCGATACATTTAGCCTCGTCACATCAGACCAATAAAATTAACGAACAGGTCACAGTGGACCAATGACACTGTTCGAATTAAATCAAACACACTCACACTAAATTCTTCAAATCAGTCATTTTGCGCTTCATGCACACACCTTCATCATGGAAAACAAACGAAGAAATGCATATGATGCAGCTGTTGCAGGCCGAGTCTGCTCTCCTTTAACCTAGGCAGGTTGCGGTGTGTACGTGTGTGTGAGTGACGTGAGCAGGAGCGCTGCAGAGACGAGTGTGGAAGCAGAGGCACAGTGAGATGCACCTTGATGATATAGCCAGTTATACAGGACAAGAGTGGGAAGCCAGTGCACGCTGGATGAACTGTAAGTTTGGACAGTTGCTGCTGGTTCAATAAAGTGCCTCGTTCTCCCCCCTGCAAAATTTGCCTGGACTTATATCGGCTGTTACCATTAACGATTCGCGCTAAGCAAAGCGGACTAGCGTTACCCGAGGCTCCCCAGCCATGGTTCGGCGGCCGGCAGAATCGGGTCGGTAACACAGTTTTTAAGTTAAAGGCAATCGATCTGCCTGTCAAAGAAGGAAATAGAGCTGCTGTACGTAAGCTTGATACCAAGGGCTGCCAACTCTCACGCTTTGGCCGTGAGGCACACGTTGGGCCTTAGAGTGACATTTGGTGTAGGACGGAAAATGCGGACCGGATTTTCACAAACCTGGCATTCTCTGGAGTAAAAACTCGAACTGGATTTCCCCAAAGGTGACTGAGTTGCGTGTCACACGCAACTCAGTCCCTTCACACGCTCTCACGCCATACTCCCAATATCACACGGGCAAAAAAAAAGTTCCACTTTGCTGTTATGGGAATATGTAACCTTTGGGGAAATCCAGTTCATATTTTTACTCCAGAGAACGCCAGGTTTGTGGAGATCCGGTCCGCATTTTCCGTCTTACACCAAATCTCATTCTAAGGTCTGATGACAAGTTGGTGGCAGCTCAATGCGTTTTACTGCCGTGTTACAGGCACTGTTCGGAAAAAAAGCATGTATTTTAGCTTGTTAACTCCCTGTATTTTTGTTGTGTTTGAACTTAAAACAAAGATTAGTCATTATAGTTATATTTAAATTTTACTTTATTTATTGTGGAAAAATTTCAGAGAGCTATTTATTTAAGCTTTTATTCAACTTTATAAGAGATGCTTCTGAGTCTAGGAAATCCATGCACTTCTGGAGCTATTATTTTCTATTTATTTGATTAAATAAACATGCTTTAGGCATTTAAATGAAGTTTAATGTATGCATTATTCAAAATTTTTTATGCCAATTTTTACACTTTTACTGCAAATGAATATCGGCTCCAAATATCAGTTATCGGCCTCCTCTATTAATAATCTGTATCGTTCCCGAAAAACCCATATCGGTCGATCTCTAGTCTTTACCTTTCAACTTGCTCTTGTTATTCTTCTTTTGCTTCACACTTCTCTTTTCAAGCATGTGAAATATTCACATTCCTCCACTTAAGTTCTGTATATACCAAATAGTATAGTACAAGTTCTGGTCCTGTGCTGCCTAATCCCTTCACTAACTACATTCCATCTTCACTTCACCCCACAGTGAGCTTTTCCACTTAAATGGAGGTGAACTGAAGGCCAAGGATAGTCACTAAAAAATAAAAAATAAAAAAAAAACGAAGCTGATCTTCACTGTGTGTACATCACGGTGCTTTCTAATTTCTTTTCTATCCCCTATGAATTCCTTCTTTTTTTCCTGTGCCTCTTGTTTCCTGAAGAAGAGGACTCTTTGGTCTCTAGAAAGAGCCCTAAGCCTCCTGCAGCTCCCCCCTCAGCTTCGGGCCCCAGAGCCACAAGGGTCAACACTAAGATTGTGGTCTACGGCCCCCAAGACGTTAGCTCTCCTCACTCTCAAGGTCCCCTCTGCTGCACCGTGTCCTTCACCTCCATCTGTCCACTTGCTTGCCTTTCTTATTAATATAAGTATTGTGTTATGATATGGACCAGGGTGCTGTGCTTTGCTCATTTCACAAGTGAAATCTGTGTGTATGCATGTATGTGTGTAAATGCATGTGTGTGTGTGTGGACTAGACAGGTAGAGTTTGCCCTTGGGTGTTTTTTATATTCAAGTGGACATCCTCACTGCACAATTGATTTTTTGGTATGCTGTTGAGTGGCTAAGAAAGAAATTCTAAAGTACTAGGTGATGTTTGGAAATAGATTCTCTTCAGAAAGAGCAAGAAGGAATCTGAATCAATTTAAAAATTTAAAAAGTCATCCCTTTTGTGCCAATGTTATGACTTCCCCTCATCACACAAGCTGTGGCAATACAACAGAAAAGGATCTTGACAGAGCTAAGACAATACACACAGTTTGGGGAATACTTTCAAGATCTTACTGTGGTGCACTGCAGGCTAAGTTTTAAGGACATTAGGCATTTACACTACCAATCAAAAGTTTGGGGTCACTTACAAATGTCCTTATTTTTAAAAGAAAAGTATTTTTTTCAGTGAAGATAACATTAAATGAATCAGAGGTACAGTCTAGACATTGTTAATGTGGTAAATGACTAATCTAGCTGGAAACAGCTGATTTTTAATGGAATATCTACATATTTTCAGCAACCATCACTCCTGTGTTCTAATGCTACATTGTGTTAGCTAATGGTGTTGAAAGGGTAATTGATGATTAGAAAATCCTTGTGCAGTTATGTTAGCACATGAATAAAAGTGTGAGTTTTCGTGGAAAACATGAAATTGTCTGGGTGACCCCAAACTTTTGAATTGTAGTGTATCTTATTAGGCCTATTTCAAATCTGCTGAAATAAAACTAACTGGTAGTTATGGTAATTGGTCAAAGTTACAGGTTAAATTCAATGTTGACTAATAAACCAGGGAAAACTGGGAGACCACCAAGGCTTTGTTTTTTTAATTGAAATTTACCATCAAAATATCTCTAAAAGATTTGACTATATTTGACTTGCTGTGACTGCACATACTGCTCAATGGTGGTACTATACCAAACCTGCTGGACTCCTCCTAATATATGTAGATGGATGGAGACACGTCAAGGTACGTTGTGAAATATAGTGCTGCAACTAACAGTTATTTTCCTCGCTGATTAATCTATTGGTTAAACTATTCTTTTCACAATTATCCAGTTAAGTTTTTTAGTCTTTATATTGCCAATAAATAATGAAAAGTGTTGTTCAGTGTTTTCCAGAGTCCATAATGTGCAACTTATGTGCAATAACTGATACCTCATCAGTGCAATAACTGATACCTCATCCTCTTGTATATAATCTTCTACATGATATTTATATAAAAATAAAAAAAATTCATCTGTATATAATGTTTTTTCTGCAATTTTTGCACTGTTTCTTTTTCTTATCTATTCCTGCACTGCCTTTATACTTTCTCTTGGAGCTGTTGTAACGATGAACTTTCCCCACTGTGGGATCAATAAAGTTTATCCTTATCCTTATCCTTATCCTTAATGACAAATGTCTTGTTTTGACTACAATCTAAATATATTTAGTTTACTGTCACAGAGAAGAAAAGTAACCAGAAATTATTATGTTTTGAGAAGCTGCTATTAGAAAATGTGACTTTTACTTTTGAAAATTATTCCATAAGATTAATTTAAAAATTGTTTTTTTTTTTAAAAATGTATTAATTGCTGCAAAGTTAGTCAAATATAGTGCAAAAACAGTAGAATATTTTGCTTTTGCTGAACACTAGCCACAAATGATACAGGGAGTTACTGCAAAAAGAAAAAAGGGTAAAGCATGGTGTAGCAATCATGCAAGTAAAAATCTACAAGTTGGAAGGGTGATTGAAAAATGTCAGTATCTCAAAAGTAGTAAAACCATTAGCAGATGGTAGCTGCTGGTCACACACGAACAAGTCAGGCTTTAGCTAGCCGCTAAACCCTGAGAGTGTGATCTGTTATTGAAGGCACAGCTACAGTTTAACAGTAAATGCTAAAACATGCTGCGAGAGTGGCACAAGTAGAGAAGTGTCATAAGCCCCTTTCAGACATGCCCTGCCTTCCATTAATCTGATGGCATCTGAATGTGTCAGCTCCCTGTCTGAATGAGCACCCTGCTTACTTTTCTGTATAAGTCACATCAGCATCTCACTAGGTCAGACCAACATCACTTTACAAGTCTGAACTTCATACAGCCACACTGATGGAAAGACATGCACAGGTGATGTGAAGTGGGTGGTTTTTTTTTTTTTTCACATACCAGTCCAATAACATCAGACAAAACCTGCAAAAATCATAAATCACTTTTCTCATGTCCATAAAAATAAAACTTGTGACATATCAATATTTGACTTGTAATCCAGGTAGTGACTAAACATTTACAGTAGTGTAAGTTTAATGTGTTGCTTCCAGGTGTTCACAGGATTTGTTCCAAGAAGTTTCTTAAATACCAGCAGCATCAGTCAGCAGCAGGATTTATATCAGTGTCTCCAAAGAGAGAGAGGTGCACATATTTACAGTGCCATGAAAAAGTATTTGCCCCCTTCTCAAATTCTTTTTTTTTGTGCATGTTTTCCCTACTTTAATTTTTAAGATCATCAAACAAATGTAAATATCAGACAAAGATAACCCAAGTAAACACAAAATGCAGTTTTTAAATGATGATTTTCTTTATTAAATAAAAAAAATTAACTATTCAAAGCTACCTGGCCCTGTGTGAACAAGTAATTGCCCCCCAAACCTAATACGAGGTTGGGCCATCCTCAGCAGCAACAACTGAAATTAAGCGTTTTCTGTAACTGGCAATGAGTCTTTCACATCTCTGTGGAGATATTTTGGTCCACTCTTCTTTATAGAATTGTTTTAAATCAGCAACACTGAAGAGTTTTCCAGCATGAATGGTCTTTTTGAGGTCATGCCACAGCATTTCAGTCAGATTCAAGTCTGGACTTTGAGTAGTCCACTCCAAAACCTTTATTTTGTTGTTTTTACGCCGTTCAGAAGTCGACTTGCTGGTGTGTTTTGGATCGTTGTCCTGCTGCAGAACCCAAGTGCGCTTCAGCTTGAGGTCACAAACTCATAGCTGAACATTTTCCTTCAGGATTTTCTGGTAGAGAACAGAATTCATTGTTCCATCAATCACAGCAAGTCGTCAAGGTCCTGAAGCAGCAAAGCAGTCCCAGACCATCACACTGCCACCACCATGTTTGACTGTTGCTATGATGTTCTTTTTCTGAAATGTGGGAGAAATATTCAAAAAAATAAGAATTTGAGAAGGGGGCAAATACTTTTTCACGACATTGTATGCACAACTGTAGTAACTTCAGTAATTATTTAACATTCAGAGTTATCTCCAACTTGCAGGCAGGATGGATCAGGATCTAACTGCAAGCCACACTGTGTAGTTTTTTTCACCTCAGACAGATGAGCTGTCACACAGTCACAATTTATCAGTTGTAGTTAAATCACTTGTTACATATCAGGCGTCCTCTGGTTGAGTCCTGTAATATTTCACAGCAGCTGCATTTTTTATTTTATTTTTTTACTATTGGTTAAATAGTTGTTAGATTACACATGGACAAAATGGTCTCAGGTCTCACCATGTATAACAAAAATCATGGCTCTCTCTGTCACTGCAGTGGGTAGGTCGAAACAAAACTGTGAGGAAGATTTCCTACTGAATTCAACTTAAGTTTTAAAAAAATAGGTCTTTTTTGCTTGTTTCCTAAGTAAGATAAGATAATTTTTTACTATGGATAGTGCAAAGGAACTATCAATATCAATAAAAATGAACAAGAAATATATATACACTACTGTTCAAAAGTTTTGGGTCACTTAGAAATGTCCTCATTTTGAAAGAAAAGCAGTTTTTTTCAATGAAGATAACATTAAATGAATCAGAAATACAGTCTAGACAAATGACTATTCTAGCTGGAAATGTCTGATTTTTAATGCAATATCTCCATAGGGGTACAGAGGAACATTTCCAGCAACCATCACTCCTGTGTTCTAATGCTACATTGTGTTAGCTAATGGTGTTGAAAGGCTAATTGATGATTAGAAAACCCTTGTGCAATTTTGTTAGCCATGATTAAAAGTGTGAGTTTTCATGGAAAACATGAAATTGCTTGGGTGACCCCAAACTTTTGAAAGGTAATGTAAACACAGATATTGTACAGATTCTTTTACATGTAGAAGGTCTAGATATTGCCCAGATTCGTGTGAAATATTGAGAATGTGGAAAATGACAATACTGTTCAGTTATTCTTTAGGTAGGAAAACATTGATATTGTACACTCTGTCTTTCTGTCTATCTATCTATCTGTCTGTCTGTCTGTCTGTCTTGTACATTTTCCAATAATATTTTCTAAAAGTATTTTACTGCCATCAACTGTGCAGTGTGTATGTGCCTTGCTGTTAATTATAATTAAAAGAAGGAAAGAAAAGTTACTCTTTCTCATTTGTAACTTTTCCTTTGTCTTTGTCATTCCACCAGTGCCATGTTGCTTGAAACCTGTGAAGCGACAATCATACGACCCTCACCTCCGTCCTCTCTTTTAACTGGTTGTGTTTGCTGGGTTTCAGCGGTGCGCAGTAAAGCAGCAGCGAGTCACAGTGAGAAGAGTAGGGAGGCTTCCAGCCAGCGAGTGCAACGGCAGCCCAGCGCCACCAGAGGGCAGAAGATCAAGAGCTCCGGCAGCAGCAGCTCCTCCTCACAGATAAACTCTACATAAGACTCAGGTCATGGTCACACCACCTGTACATATGTAGGTTTCTTTACATTTAATTTATGTGTTAAACTGTGTTAAAGGATTGGTTCACCTAAATCACTAATATGTAAATAAATATACATGTTTTGTCTCTTACTTTAAGCAAAATGTTGGTTTAATTTGCTTGGGTTTGAGATGATTTGTGCCTCTGATTGAAATTTTGTTGACAGCATAAATGGACAATTGTAAGATTCAGCAGTCTTCCTAGTAATAATGCCTTTGATGTATCCAGTCAACAGGGTCAACGTAGTTTGACTGAACCTGTTCACAATGAGGTCTGTGATGTGAGAGTGATATCTCAACCTTGGAAAATAGAGTCATACTTACGTGCATAACTAGATGCTAATGTTAACTGTCTGAACCCCCAAACCTGCCAGCAAGTTACAAAGACGTGCTATATTTTAAAAAAAAAATTGCCAAATGAAACCATTTAGTGTTATGTGTGATGTGCAGTTCCATCATGTAGATTTAGCTTAAATTCATGATATTTCATTAACCCTTTGATGCACAACATGGGTCAAAAGTGACCCAAATCCAATGGAAAATGGGTATGTCCTGACCTCCATCAAAGGGTTAAAATCATGTCTGAATTAGAGAAACTGCCCAAAAAGAACATTTCACACCAACCAGATTGTATAAAAATCTAGAAAACAAGTCTGCACTCTCCACTGCAACAGAGAAGATATGACTAAACTGTTACCAAACAGTCATGTGACTAAAATTCAAGGACTTTTCTGCTGAACTGCAGGCACTGTTTCCACAGAGCAGAAAGGAGACGACAAGAGGGAGGAAAGTAAAACACGCTTAATCGATGAAATAACTACACATGGCTCTAAAACGGTATACAGAGAAGCAGGTTGTTGGAAGATACATTCAGCATAGTGAAACATCATTCTATAGTTTATGTGCAGAGTAGAGAGAAAGACACACACACACTGTCGTTCAATAGTTTAGATCACAATTTCATGTTTTCCATGAAAACTCACACTTTTATTCATGTGCTAACATAATTGCACAAGGGTTTTCTAATCATCAATTAGCCTTTCAACACCATTAGCTAACACAATGTAGCACTAGAACACAGGAGTGATGGTTGCTGGAAATGTTCCTCTGTACCTCTATGTAGATATTCCATTACAAATCAGCCGTTTCCAGCTAGAATAGTCATTTACCACATTAACAATGTCTAGACTGTATTTTTGATTGTTATCTTCGTTTTAAAAAAAAGTTTTTCTTTCAAAAATGGAGACATTTCTAAATGACCGTTAACTTTATGTGGAGTCACCATTATTTTCCTGAATTGATAACTCCAGTGAGCGCTTGGAAAAACATTTTAAAAAATGATTTGTAAAAATAGATAATCATAGACAATAAACTTTTTTTCTTTAAAAAAAAAAACAAAACAAAAAAACTTCATAGCATTAGAACTTTTTCTAACTTTGAGCTCTCTATTTCTAGCCGTAGTTGTGCTGTTTCTCTAGAGGTGCAGGATCGAAAAACAAGCAAAAAAATAAAACCCATCAACAATCCAGAAACTGCCTGTGGGTCAGAGGGTTAAGTGAGAAAATATGTTTTAAGTTTTGTATATTCTAATTTAGATAAACCAATCCATTAAAGTTCTAACAATGTAAAAAGTACAGTTTCCCTTTATTCTTGTTGTGGTAAGTGTTGTACAGAATGAGTAAAGCCTTTTGCCTGGTTGCCATAAACAGTTTAAACCAAATACACTGACACAAAACTAACTAAAAATATTTGAATATGCTGCTGTATAACACATTTTTTTGTATCTGGATGAATCTTTAATAAATCCGGTAACAATAACCTTACCGGGTTTGCCTCTTTATTAACAGCAGTCCTACTTTTTCTTCTTCTCTTCCCAGTCTGACTCCACTACTTTTCCCCAACCAAAAGATCTCCTCCACACATATAGTACTTTAAAACAGATACGTTTAGAATAATTACCTGTATCTCATAATTTTTCCAATTAAGAAGGGCACTTGCCTTGTTTGAAACTCTTTACTACTTCTTCCTCTTCATTGAAAGATTCTGTTCTCAGAGTTTGTGCAGTGGAGACTTCAAGTTTCCATACTAATGCCTATATTTGCATGTGTCAGCAGATGGATGGGAAACTACATCATTCTGCACAGCGATCCTCAAACAGCCAAGTGAGGTAACAATAACTCAGATCTTATTTACTGAAGTTAACAGTAGATGAGGGAATGCAGTGAAAACTGAGTCGTTGGCTTATTGTGAGTGAATGATTGCAAATGATTGAAGAAACAAAGTGTACAATATCACTTAACCCTAAAGAGATTATTCAATGAAATAGTCGCATTTTGGTCAATTCCTGGTCTGTTTATTAAGATTTGGAGCTAACAGTGGTGTGGTGCATAGAAATAGTGCATCTAAAGATTTGTTCACAGCTGGATTTAGCCGCTCTATATGTGGACCTGAACCACCCAGGATGCATTGAGATCTGATCACTCAGACCGCGTCAGAGGAAGTCTGGTTCGGGGGTGGCAGTGTTCTTTTAGTAGGGGTGTGTGTTTTGTGAATGCTCATTCTCTAGCGATTAATCCATTTCCAGTCAAAATTTGCTGTTTGAAACCAGAATCTGGTGTTTTTCTCTGGAGCCAAAAAGAAGAATATTCATTACCAGCAGGCTGCTGTAAAAACTGATGGTGTGAAACAAAACATTTTTGCACAACAGTTCATAAAGCTCTGCTTAGAGAAGTGACTTGTTTCAGGCAGCAAAGAATATTATTTCCAACTTTGCACTAATGCCATGACATAGACCATATTTACTATTTTTTGTTTTACATCAATTACTTTTTTTAAGACTACTTTCTGTCATACATTGGAGACTTTAAATAAATGTTCCCAGTCAAATAAAAATGCAACTGCCTTTATCCTTTATTACTCCACCAAGGAGGCGGAGCCTCGCCTGACGGTCAGCGTTGGTTTGTCTGTCTGTCTGTTTGTCTGATTGTCTCTCTGTTAGCAACATTACTCAAAATGGATTTGGATGAAATTTTCAGGGAAGGTCAAAAATGACACAAAGACCAAGTGATTAGATTTTGGCAGTGATGCGGCTTATAGTCTGGATCCATGGATTTGTTAAAGATTTCTGTATCATTGCGAGATAGCAGCACAATGTCACTGTAACTATGACAACAAGTGAACACTACATCAGCTGCCTGCTGATGATCACATCATTGCGATTCTACTACAAATCCACCACTGCCGACTTACCGGGACTTATCTGTCGGAAATCATACAAGGAACAATTGATTAAATTGTGGGGGTGTTTCTGAGTCCCATCAATTCCCGCCTCCCACTACATATTTAGTTCACGCAATTTGGTGTCCATACATAATGTACACATGCCTAACACATGCCTGTACTCAGCACAAGGTCATTTTGTTTGTGGATACATCTATATTAAATGGCTGCATTCTATAGTGCCATGATTTCTGCCACATTTTTTTTCAAGATTTCTTCCATTAGAAATGATAGAATGACTGAGCTGCCTTGGTGGAGTACTGTGCTCTCTGAGTGCTTTTCTTGTTCTTTATTGTTTTAGATGATTAATTGCTGATGGTCTAGTGCTGACATTGTGATTTTTAGATGTTAAACACAGTTAACAGATATTAATTGAGAATCATAAAGACACTTTAATATTTATGGTATATATTTGCAATTCACAGTAGCATTAATATGTTAAAATTAGTGGTGGGACGCGATTAAATAAATAATCGAATTAATTACAGGCTTTGTAATTAATTAATCACAATTAATCACATTTTTGTCAAACCGCAATATTTGACACAAATTTTGATTGACAGTTGAATCAATGAATAGACATATACGTGTTTATAATTTAAAATGTATAAAATTAATACAATTTTAAAACGGGACATATAGAAAAAAAGTGATTTGGATGATTTAAAGCCTGGATTTAGTTTGTTTTTTTCCACTGTATGGCTATAACAAAAGCATAAGTAGTTCAAGGATCTTCAGAAAGTTGAAAATCCACAGATTCATTCTGTTTTCATAGTTTCTGGGTCTGATAAATGATGTCATTTTGATCGTTCTTTTTTTAGAAATAAATTTTTATTTATAAACAAAAATATTTTTTCATAAACTAAAAGTTTATAATTAAGTTATTAAAAGACAGATATTTTTGAGGTTTAACGTATTACTCTGTCGAGGCTCCACCTGTTTGGCAGCGTAAAACCACAAAAATGTTAGTTTCATTTCTATTTATCTGCATTTTTCATCTGTCTACTACATTTACAGATTACTGCAAACTCAAAATGTAATTATAGCAATTATATTCAACATTGTACGGCTTTTTGTAAACTAAAGCACTTTTAGAGTCTTCTAAAGTAGTCTATTATGGGATGGCTACACCGTTAGCTGTTAGCCGTTAGCAGGACTGTCATAGCTAACGTTAGCTCTGATGCTAACAGCAACATGTTTTACACTGAAGTGATACCATTGGCTTGAAGTTCTGCGGTGATCAGAAAACTCTTTGTTGCACAATTTTCAACCAACCAGGCTTTTATCCAAGCTGACATCGGGAAGATTTTTAAAAGAAAACTTTCTGCCCAACAAGCACAATGCATTTCATAATATTGTCAGCTTTGATTGAACGTCTCACTCTACCTCATGCAACCCTGTTATGCATAATAGCAGAACAGGACAAATTCGTTTTACTTTTTTCCATCAGTAAGTTTGTCCTCTTGGTCAGCACTAGCTGCTAGCTAAATATCTAGCTTCTACTCCTGAGATAAAGCTAACATTAGCATGGACTAGCAGCCCTGTTACTGTGATTAGAGTAGGGTTAGCAAACAACAAATAAAGCATGAAATAAAAATGGTACCACTGATGTGTAAGTTGAGCCAGTCAAGCCTTGGATAGTTTATTACCTATTATTGACGAATATCTAGCAGAAAATTGTAAAAGAGAAGGTCTATTTTTCACAAACTTTTGAAGCCCAAATGTCCTCCAATTCTGGAATGACCCATCTACTCTCAGATGTACGTCACTTGGGATAAAAGCATCTGCTAAATGAAATAGTAAATTGTCCTCTTTTTTTTTTTCCCCTCACAGTGTAGATTGTCATTGGTAAATGGGGTGTATGACGTCAGGGCTGTTCACGTGATTAGATCAGCATGTTAACATCAGGTGTGAAGTGGGAACGTAGTTGCTGTTCCTCTGCTTTCCAGAATGTTTTACTTCTATCACACGGGGGCAGTAGAAGCACACTGCAATTAATTCTGTCACCCGGTGTGCTCAAATTGTTTTCTGCCTTTTCATAAATCGTCTTCATGAATGAAAGTGAGTGTGAATGCACGCATGCATTTTGTATTTTTTCCCCTCCCTGTATGTATTTGAAACAAACATCCACTCATTCACAAGCAGAATGATAGCATGGGAGGTGAAGGTGCACAGAGACACGCAGAGAGGAGATGCTGTGTGTCTCTGAGGCAGGCTGCAGGGCTTTATGTAGCTGCAGGTCTTTTATGTGGCCGTTTGTCCTGTTTATGTGTTCCTGCCTCTCCTCTCTGCGCTCTGCATTGATGGCAGCGTGCCTGTAATTGATGGCACCATATTGCTGTGGTGTAGCAGGTTTAATGGGGCTTGACAGAGCAAGGGAAAAGCAGCATGCAACCAGGGAGGGAACTTAACTCTTCCCCCCCGCAAAACCCCGACCCCTCCCTCCCCCCCGCACATCAGTGCATGCAAACGCAGATGAGAATACAAATAGGCCCTCGGTGATTAGCTTGTTTACGATTCCTACTGTTGTCTGTGGTCATGGTAATGGCAGTTTGGTTCATGATCAAGGAAGCTCAGACACCCCTCTGACTCCACTTCCAAAAATAAATACTCGCCAGCTGTTGGTGCTCTCCCCTGTTTTGCTTGGAGGAACCTAAATGTGTTTGACAAAGGTAAACGGCTGGGAATTTATTTCTTCAAACTTGCTGCCAGACTGCGTTTCTGGATGTGGCCTACAGGGGCCAGTGTGGATCCAAGCAGCCGACCTCAGATTTCCATAGGCATCCACTCCAGCATTTTGGATGTGTTTATTTTGTTATGAGGGAATTTCATAGCCAGCAAAGAGTCTTCTATTAAACAGGGAGCGTTATCCTTCACTGTGGATTTGTGCACGCACATGTACACACTATATGCATCATTAATCAATAGAAAGGATGAAATGATGCCATTGTGTGCGAAGGCAAGGCGAACGGCACGTTGAAGAATGAGCCAGTCAAAGCTGTTGGCAAATCATTAATGTAAGGTGTTGGTCTAAACCAAGTTCTCACACTCTCTCTGTGCAAGCTGTTCCCAGGTGACAAAAAACTGGGGAGAGACACTATTTTAAGAGCCGAGATCACACCTCTCTTTCTCTTTTTTGTTGTAACCTCCGTCACGTATATTCCCTCCTGAATCTCTTTCTCTGTAAGAGCATTTGGGTGGGGTGTGGAGGAATATCATCCTGTTTTTCCCTCCTCTCTTCTCTCCATCTTTTCTCTCGGGTATTATCCTTTTCCCCTGAACTCTTGGTCCACATTTCTCTCTAAATTTATAGGCCACTTTCCCTCACTTGTTGTCTCTCTACATTCAGTCCCCTCTCTAACCCCTTCACTCTCCATCATCCCTCACCTCCCTGCCATCACCCTCCTTGCCAGGCTGGCTGCAGATTGGCTATTTCCTGCACGCGCCCAGTAGAGCCCTTATCAGAGGTAGAGTGCTGATTGTTGGTCTGTCTCTCAGGCTGACTGACAGTTCGGGCTGCGCTGCTGAAATGCCTGATTTGGTCAATGTTTGTCTGTGGGGCCTTATCTCCACACCTTATATTAACTGCCTTGACAGTATGTGCAGGCAGTCTCTCTCCATCTTGTTGCCCCCTCCCACCACCACCCGCTACTGCCACCACCTCCCTCTATCCTCTGTCTCTGTCTCCTTCAGCTCTCTATACTCTCCTGACTCTATAGTCTTTGGACCAGCAGCTAAACATTTTCCTGCTGATCCTCCTCTTCCATCATCGTTCCTCTTGTAGCTGGATCAGCACTCCAAGACCATAAATGTCACTTTTATTTCTTGTTTGCTATTTCTTCCAACAGCAGTAACAGCAGTTCAGGCTAAACGATGAGCTCACCCAAATTACAAAACAATATGTTTTGCCACTTAATCAAGCCATGCAAGTATTTTTGGTTCCATCTTACGAGGTTCTGAAATTTCTGCAACAAATAGAGGTTTATTGAATTTAATTTTTGCTTTTAAAGAGCTGCTTTTGGAAAACTCACCAGGTCTATCCAGAAACACTCGCCACATTTCCATATAATTGCTAGGCAGATTTCAATCTAACTAATCTAAAAAAAAAAAAAAAAAAAAGAAAAGTACTTCGTTTCTATTAATTGCATCAAAGCAATTAAGCTCCTAATATTATGTTTCTGCAGGCTGCAGTTTCAGGACCACAGTTCCACGACCTTTGTTTTTTACTCAATTGGATGATCACTTAAATCTGTGATTTAAGGCTTTGAAGGTTTATTTCGTCCAAACGGTACCTTCTCTCTTACGACTTATGGGTTTTAAAGGTTCATCCAATCTAAATACTGCTTTCTATCCTGCAGTTTGGCTTTGTTTTTATGAGTTCCATGCTGGGAAATGTGCCTAATCCATATTTGGGTCATTATCAGGTAAAGTAATCATATGCTATGGTCTTTGTAGTCACTAAGATCTCAAACAGATATTGGATATTTGAGCTGTAGACAAAGTAAAGTAGTGCTTTCTTGAATGAATCTCGTTTAGCTTTCTGGTTTGGTGCTTGGAATCTGAATTCTATCAAATAGAAATTACACCGAGTTCCATTAAACTGGTGTTTTAGTTTCGGTTAAAGTGCAGGAATTAGGTTTCATCCTTTAGAATTGTGCGTCAGACGTTGAGTTTTTTCTGCTCCAACCCGACTGCTGTTTTCTTTAATTACAGAGTATAGAGAGAACCAGAAGAGGTGAAGTGTAAGGACAAAATCATGTTTTACATTGTATGTCTGACTAAAGCAGACACCTCACTGAGAAAAATGGGAAACTTCAAGTTGATTTTCCTTAATATTAAGTTGCAGCAATGCAATGTGTACATTTGAAAGAAATCAAATGATTTAAGTAAATCTAACTCAAACCACTGCTATTAATATATATTATATACACCACCAGTAAAACATTTTAGAACACCCTCAATTTTTCCATTTTTTAAATTATGTTAATATTTTTTCAAAAATTGCACATCCATCCACTTTCAGCACATTTTTTTTCGCATTTTAATATCTAAGGCTTTGTTTGAAAAACAGGAACTTAAAGATGTTACGACCGGCTCTGGATGCCACAACAAAGGAGGAAATGCACAGAGGTTTTTAGTGAATCAAAAGATTATTTATTGATAAAGAAACATAATAATGAGGTGTGGTCGTTAGGATCAGTGGTGTGTGAGGGTGTGTGGTGGTAGTGGAAAATGTGTAGTGAGTGTTGTCAGTGTAAAACAAAACCAAATACCACCAAGGACCGCATGGCTGGCTGGAGGTGTGGAGTGGAGCAGAGAGCAAAGGCAGAGAGTGGCAAAGCAGAGCAGAAGGCAGAGGTGCAGCAGAGGCCGAGAGCTCTGGCTCAGCCAGCTGGCTTATAGCTGGCTTATATAGCCTGGTGCACTTCCCAGGTGTGGCTGCTTAGGTGATTAAAGCTCCGCCCAGCCAGAGACCTGTAAGAAGAGCAGCAGAAGACAAAGGCTCTGGGGCCGTAACAAAGATAAAAGCCTAAAATTTTCAGTGTTTTAGCTCATCATGTCAATAATTCAGAATAAGCAATATTGGACAAGTAGACTAAACCATCACTGATCATGGGAAAAATAAATATACACTACCAGTCAAAAGTTTTACAACACCCAAATTTTTCCAGTTTTTTACTAGAAATTCTGCATGTTCATGTCTCATTGTACTCTGAAATTAAAGCATAGAACAAATAAACAAATTAAGTTTTAAAAAAGTCAATTTAGAAACCAAAATGTATTCTAAACTTTTGACTGATCAAAGTAGCCACCTTTGGCAGATATAACAGTTGAACACACTTGTAGCGTTCTTTCCACAATGGAAATCAAATATTCTTTAGAAAGTTCTTCCCAACTCTGCTGCAGAAGTTCCCATAATATGTGGCACTTGTAGGTTGCTTTGTTTTCACTCTTCTGTCCAGTTCATCCAAACCAGCTCCATGGGGTTTAAGTCTGGAGACTGTGCTGCTACTCCATGTTTTCAAGTTTACCATCTTGTTCTTTTTTCCTAAGGTAGTTCTGGCATAGCTTGGACTTATGGTTTGGGTTTTTATCTTGCTGTAGAATGAACCCCTGACCAACTAGGAACATACCAGAGGTTACTGCATGGTGCTGCAGAATGCTGTCGTAGCTGTTTTGGTTCAGGGTTCCTCTCACTCTGTTCAAGTCACCGACCCTGGATCCAGAAAAACAGCCCCAGACCATCACACTTCCTCCTCCATGTTTGACAGTTGATGTCACACACTGAGGAACCATCCTTTCTCCTACTCGACAGCGTCCATAAATCCTGCATGATGAACCAAAGATTTAAAATTTTGATTCATCAGTCCATAATACCTTCTTCCAGTCTTCAGTAGTCCATTGGTGGTGTTTCTTGACCAAGGCAAGCCTCTTTTTCTTATTCTAACATCTCAGCAATGGCTTTCTTGCTGCAACTCCACCTGTCAAACCTGCAGCTCCAAATCTTCTCCTCACAGTTGAAACTGAGACTTCTTACTACGACCACTATAAAGCTTTGCTTGAAGCTGTTGTCCTGTGAGTCGTCTGTCACCAAGCTGCTGACTCTCAGAAACTTGTCTTCTGATTCTGTTGTGGCTTTGGGTCTTCCAGACCTCTTCCTGTCAGACTTTCCCCCAGCTTCTGATTGCCTTTTGATGGTGAAGAAAACTGGACTCACTGACACCTTGACTTTCTTTGCAATTTCTCTGTAGGAAAGACCTACATTTTTAAGTGTTATGATGGTCTGTCTCTCTTCTATAATTGATTGCTGTTTCCTCGCCAGTTATATAGCAACACACTACTTTCTGCAGTACAATACTGTTCAAATAATGCTCTCAAGGGTTTGGTGCCATGGTGTGTTTCAACACTACTTTTATGCAGACAGAGAAGGTTGGAAATAATCAAGAAAAGTTGAACACCTGTAGGATTTGGTGGCACCAACTTTGAAGGATTGATCAACCTCCATTGCTGCAGAACAGCTTTAAGTTGTTAACCCATTTCTTGCTCCCTGAAAAAGGCCTTTTTGTATAATTCTGAAATGTACATTATTTTTCAATTTTGGGTAACCTTACCTTTTTTTAATCTGTGGTAGTTCACCACTTACCTTTGTATCATTTCAAGCTATTCATTGGAAAGTGATCAATGCCTTTATGCAGGAGAACAGCTGGGTGGAGGACTACTGAAGAGACGCCTCCTTTTTCTCCTTCATACCCTCAACACAAAGGACAATACAAACTATCGAGAACAGATCACCCCTTGCCTGGATATGTACTTTACACAAGTGGGAAAAGCCACACTATGTGACTTTAAAAAATCTAAAACCCCTGCAAACATTTTTTGCTTAACATTTTTTCCCCCAAAATGACTGTTTTGTAATGTGCATAAAAATACATAATGCAAAGTTGACTAATTTCTCAGTTACTCTGCAAACCTTGCTCAAAACAGATGGATTGTAATTGTAGTTTTCTTGTCATCTGGACAGCTTTGCAGAAATATATACTGCATTTAAAAAAAAAAAAAAGCAAATTCTTAATGCCATAAACTACACAATGATCAGCATAATGAAGAAACAGCTCTGGTTGGTCTATTTGCCACTGTATCACTTTTGCAATGCTCTGTTCTTTTCGTTTGTTATACGCTGCCACTTGCACATTTTTAAAAATTTTTTCTTTGGTAAAGATTACTATTAATGTCTTTTACTCCACTATTCATTTTTTTTCTTACTTTATTTTCTTAACTTATTTGCCTTGTTTGTTTAAAAGGGAAAAGATGTCTGGAATTTCATTGTACACTGTGCATATTGACAATAAAGCTTTCTTATGTTGTGTTATCTTATGTTGTCTTATCTTCTCTTAGCTTGTCATTTTAGCGAAACTGAGGTCATGGACCCCACAGAGAGTCTCTAAAATGTTCTAATTGCTTAAATGTATTCACTGAAGTAGCTAACTAATACTTTTGGCTTTATCTTCTCAGTAATTACAATAATTAGTAGATTACATACAGTACACACAGCCTGTTCAGGTAACTTTCTAGAAAACGATTAGGAGATCGCAGACCTATATTAAGTGTGAGATGCTGAGAAAGATAAAAATGGATTATGCCATGCAGCTGAAAGCTCCAAAAAGTAAGAAAATGGATGTTGTGTTGAGATTATATAGTCACATATACAATGCTGCGATGTTATGAGGCTGGATGTGGTTTAAAAGAAACTAAACGTGTTTCATTTGTGAAGAATATAGACTTTAGGGTAACTAAAACCCATAAATTCCCAGAACAGAAGTGAAGGATGTGTCTCAAAATCCTGCTGCAGCTCTGAATGTGAACTCCACATACAACATGAACTTTATTGTTTTGGCATGTAAGAAGGAATCCCCGAGAAAAATATCTCAGATATAAAAGTGTCTGCATAGCTACTCATCACAGTGTAAACTTTTCAAGAAGCCTCAAAATGCACAATGGCATCAACACTGCAAATCATTTGATTCAACTGCTCCTGCTGCCTTAAAAATGACTGAATTTATGTTGAATGGTTGGTTCAAATTTGTCATATGAGTTCTGAAGATGTGGAACAAACGAAGTAAAGTTGACTTAACTTGAGAAAAAAAGTTCAGTAACCTAAAGATAAGATAATTGACAATTGTTCAGTCACAATGACAACATACAAACATACTTTCCATTTACTTTTTTAAAAACTTTTTTTTAAAAAGGAGTAAGTTCTTGATGTGATAGCAGGAACTCAGATCTGCAGCTGTTGCTATTGGAGTCTGCACAAACACAGTATGCAAGTTGCTCCCAGCAACCTTGTTAAACTATCAGTGCATAGGCACTCTATGCAGCTTTCATTCTGGTTTGCATTGTTGTCAAATGAGCAGAGACAGACAGGATTTATCTTAACATCTTTGAAAGACAAACAGGCTGTTTCCATTAGCTGTGGTCTCTGAAAACTACATAAAGAAAAAGATTCTGGAGAGTTTTAACTCAAACTGTGTGCTGGTGGGTCCACTGCACATCATCTTTCATCAAACTTACAGGTAGAGTATATGATTCTAATCCAGCACACTGTTTGTGTAACTTTTCACAATCCACTGGCTGAGCGAGAGGGATGGTGAATCCCTTTCTGACTATGTAAATATGCAAATCGTTCTGAATTGCAGACTGCACCTTTAATTTCGTGAGTTGAATTAAGTCTCAGCAGACTTTGCACGTCTGGCAATGAAACTAGAAAGTGTAAGATAATTTGCTTTAATGTCAAGCTATATAGATTCACTTAAAATTGTTAAGAACATATTTTTTGTGAAGCTAAAGAGAAATTACTAGTTGATTTTGTTGTTTGACAACAGCTGAAAAAAATTAAAGTGGAAGAAGAAACAGAAAGTTTGTCGATCTACAAAAGGCAAGGCCAAGAAAATTTATTTGTATAGCACAATTCATACATAAGTCAATTCAATGTGCTTTACAATGGCAAAGAAATACATTCAGAACATTATAAAGATGATTTAAAAGTAGACATTTAAATCATACATTAAAATCATAGAAATCAAACATAAAAGCTTTTTAAAAGTCAAGAAAATACACTGAGCATCTAAGCGAAAGCTGCAGTAAACAATATGGCTTTCAGGCCTGATTTAAAAGACCCGACAGTTTGCGCAGACCTCAAGTGTTCAGGAAGTTTGTTCCACAGGTGAGGAGCATAATAATTCAATGCTGCTTCGCTATTTTTGGTTCTGATTCTGGGAACACACAGTAAAACCTGTCCCTGATGACCTGAGGGGTTCGGGACGCTTCATACAGAGCTAATAAGTCCAGGCTGTGTTTTGGTCCAAGACCATTCAGAGAAAGATGAAGAAATGTCCCCAAGAATTGTTTTAAATGGGTGAAGTTGAAATAATTATTTTTAGTCAGCTCTTTTAAGTCATTTTTCATGCTGTCCAGAGATAAGGACAATTAAATAAACAGCTGAGCAGTCATGTAAGTTAAATGGTCAGTACACGAGAACTTATTGAAACAAGAAAAGCACTCAGTGAGTGCAATACTCCACCAAGGCTGCTCAGTTGTTGCATCATTTCCAATGGCTGAAATCTTCAAAAAATTCATGGCAGAATTCACGGCACCATAGAATGTGGCTATTTAATATAGATGTACCCACAAACAAAATTACCTTGCGATGAGCACAGGCATATGTTATGCATGTGTACGTTATGTACGGATACCGAATCACATGACCTAAATATGTAGCGGGTGGCGGGAAATAATAGGACTTGGAAACACCCCCATTATTTAATCAATTGTTCCTTGTATAATGTCAGATGGATAAGTCCAAAACTGTTTGTCCATTTTTGTGCAATGTTGCTAACAGACAAACAGACAGACAAACCAACGGTGATCGTCACATAACTAATGCTGTGTAATAGTGAAGTAGGTAGCTAAACTGAAACTTTCTGTTGAAACTGATAGATCGCTGGTACTCTTTTGGTCTCTGTGATCTCACTGTTTGGTGGACCTACAATCCACCAAACAGTGTCAGAGTGACTGTAATGACCAAGGCAAATGTAGAAACTCCAACAGCAACGACAAACAGTTAATCCAAACACGCACAGAGAATCCTGCTTTTTGTTAAGTAGCACTAATCGACAGAGACTGAGGAGGTAAACAAGGCCTCTTAAGCTTTATTTATTTATTCACTTTATTAGCGAGAGGCTGTTCATTCCGTCTGTTAATGGCAGCTGTGGGAACGAATAGAGTTCACACTCACTTGGACCCCTATTGTGTGGCAGGCTGTCAGGTTACACACACACAGACACACATGTCATCACACACACACACACAATAGGAGAGACACTCTGCACAGCTGTTGTGTTCTGGATTAATTGTTTCCTGAAATTGCTGCATTCACTGTAGTTCAGTATTACTGTAGAGAGGTGCCTCTGAGCTGTGTCAACAGTCTGCGCGTGACTTTATAAGGTGTCTCATGCTTGTTAAAAACAAATATCAGATTTAGTTTCTTAAATTTACGTTTCCAGCTTGACTAGATGCAATGTGGAACTTTTCTTTGTGGAATTCCGGCACAGAATAACACATTATGATTCAATTTGGCTCTTACTCCAGCATTAAATAGTAGCTAAGTTACTAAAAATTCTTGCCTTTCTCCTAATGGAGGAGAATGAAATCTTATATGAGCTGATTGAAGTGTCCAAAAAATATTTCCTGCTGAAGAAATAGTCCCTGTTATGACTCTGTCTGCATCAACAATCATTGTGCTCCCCATATCTTGACTGGAAGCAAAAAAAAAAGAGAAATGTAATCACTTAGTGAATACATACTACATGCTATTTTTTGTAATTAATATAATTCATTGGATTACAAAAAATAATCTAATCTAATCTAAATGCTTTTGGATTACTTACAAACAAAGCACTGAAAATAACTAAATATTTGTGAAAGATATTGCACTTTATACCAATAACTATTACTCTTCTACAGTTTATTTTTTTCCTTTATAACATGTTAAACATTTTCAATGCAAATGAAATACACTTAACATAACATAGAGCACAAACTACAGGTGTTGTGTTTACTCTGCAACATGTGGGATGCTGTTGTTTTTTAATCAAAGGCTACATGGAGGACTTTGCAAAAGGGGCACTCCATATTCCATTTTCAGTGTAAATAAAAAGGAATAAAACCTCAATTATCCACAGATAAAAAACAGCAGCCTGAGAGGACTGAGATTCTCTGAGTTGATTGTAATCTGGGCTGATTATAGTTACCTATGCTTTGTAATATTTTTATGTAACTGCCATTACATGTGATCTGTTACTCCCCCAAGACTGCAAAACACCACTAATATTGAGTTTTTTAGGTTGAAACTCTCAGCTCCTCTAAATCAAGGTTATTTATTTAATGTTGCCTTTGATTAATGTCTTAATACCAGCACTGCACTGTAACTTTTAGTGTTTTTATCTGATCTCTATTTTTATCTGTTTTAATTTCTTTGTTTTTGTTATCATAAAATTTCATGTTGATTTTATTGCTTTTAAATTATGTTTTGTTTCTATGATTTTAATGCATGCTTTTATTATCTACCTTTTAAATCATCTTTGTAATTAGATTCTTTGCCATTGTAAAGGGCTTTGAATTGCCTTGTGCATGAATTGTGCTATATAAATAGACTTGCCTTGCCTTGCTTTTAGAGATATAATCACTGATGGTACATTTACTCAGATACTGTACTTGTAACTTCCTCAATTTCATAGTACTCAAGACATCTTTGAAATGTGACCCTTGAATGAGTGTAACTGCATTTATAGGGTCAAATATATGCTGTTTACATGTGATGCCTGCATGTCAACAAACTCCTTGTCTTTTAAATATAGTTAATGAACTCAGTGTATGCAAGAACATTTAAATCAGACTAAATTATGTTCTGTCAGACAGACTTCTCTCGTGGTTTAGTAATAGAAAATGAGAAAAACTGGATGACTATGCAAGAAAGAAAATAGTGATGGAGGCCACCAAGACATCTATGACTCCTCTGGAGAAATTACAAGCTTCAGTGACTGTGATGGACAGCAACTGTTGCCTGTCCATCACAGTCAAAGCTTTATGGTGACTGGGAAAGAGAAAGCTACTTTTGAAAAAAGCTCATTAAATTTGAGGTGGAGTTCACCAGAAGGCATGTGATAGACTCTGAAATCAATTCAACTGAGATTGAGAATGTAACTTTTTGGTCATCAGAACAGATGCTGTGTTTGGACAGACATGAAACACTGTACATCATCACAAACACACCATTTCCATTGTGAAGCATGGTGGTGGCAGCATCATGATGTGGGGATGCTTCTCAGCAGCAGCCCCAGGTTAAGGTTAAAATGTATGCAGTAAAGTGTAGAGAAATCCTGGGCAACACGGTTCCAGCCAATCTGGCAGTTTTGGAAAGAAGAATGGGGTAAAAATACAGCATCCAGATGTGCAAGGCTGGTCGACACCAATCCACAGTGGTCAATTCTGTTACCGGGGGAAGGGTGTATCCACTAAACACTGACTTGAATGGGGTGAATACTTCTGCAAACAGGTGTCTTACCTTTTATATTTCTAACTAATTGACATTACGTAGTTGTTGTTGGTTTTTTGGGGGTAAATTCTTGTCCATAAAGCCAGATTAAATTCATGATGATTCAATTTTGAAAAGGAATATAAAAGGACAACTTTAAAGGAGGGTGAATACTTTTTGTAGGCACTGTTGCTTGATTTAGGAGTGTTTTTATACTTTCAGTAAATTTGCCAGCAGCATGCATTTTATCTTATGTAACACATTTCATAGTGTTTTTAAAATGATTTAGTAAAGACTCTAAATGCAGTCATAATTTGCGATGGGCATTTGTCACTATTTTCTGTCATTTTAATAGATTAGTTCCAAAAGTAGTTTTCACATTACTCATAGCAGTAGATCCAGTTTGTTGTGACTCATGACTGCAGCATTCCTAAAATCCTGGCTGTGGCTCAGGCCTTGGCACACTGTTTCAGAGTTTTCAACACACCTCGTGTCCATTTGAACTGCATTGTTACTCCTGGAGGAATATGTGTGACAGCTATTATAAGACAGAGAAGTAACAATCACTTCGCTGCTAATTATGAGATGCTAATTGTCGACTCAAGAATAAACAGGGAAGACAAGAGGAATTTAATCATTTCTCAATTAAGACACTTCCAAAGGTGTTTTGTGTGCATGTGTTTGTTGCAATGCTCCAAATTCCTTGCAATTAAGGGAGACACAGAGGTTACTACTCTTTATCTCACTTAGATTTTAATGAATTTTCAATTACACGTTTCAACTGTGACAATTTCAAAAGCCTTTATTTATGCATATTTAACCTATACACCATCGGTTTTAAACACAAACTTTTAAACTTGTTTGGTTTGAATTGTTATTTAGCATCCTTTATTTTGTAGTACATTTGTTTGCCTGTGTGGTGCGAATCAACAGTAATGGAATTATGTTGTAAACAGAAAAGTGGTAATCCTCAATATTAATCTACAATGTAGAAAATAATCCAAATAATTAAAAAGCATTGAATGAAAAGGTGTGTCCAAACTTTTGACTGTTCAAAATGTTCAAAAGTTTGGGGTCACCCAGACAATTTAAGGTTTTCCATAAAAATTCACACTTTTATTCATGTGCTAACATAATTGCACAAGGGTTTTCTAATCATCAATTAGTCTTTCAACACCATTAGCTAACACAATGTAGCATTAGAGCACAGGAGTGATGGTTGCTGGAAATGTTCCTCTGTACCCCTATGGAGATATTCCATTAAAAATCAGCTGTTTCCAGCTAGAATAGTCATTTACCACATTAACAATGTCTAGACTGTATTTCTGATTAATTTAATGTTATCTTCATTGAAAAAATAAGTCCTTATTTTAAAAATAAGGAAATTTTTAAGTGATCCCAAACTATATATATATATATATATATATATATATATATATATATATATATATATATATATATATATATATATATATATATATATATATATATATATATATATATATATATATATATATATATATATATATTAGTGATGGACACGATTAAAAAATTTATCTAATTAATTACAGACTCTGTAATCAATTGATCGCAATTAATTGCACTTTTGTCAAATAGCAATATTTGACAGAATAAGTTTTTCAATTCAAATAAAATTGTGGTTTACAGTTGAATCAATGAATAGATATATATGTGTTCATAATTTAAAATTTCTAAAAATTTTAAAATGAGACATATAGAAAAAAGTGATTTTGGTGATTTAAAGCCTGGTTTTAGTAGTTTTTTCCACTGTATGTCACATAACATTAGCATAAGTAGTTCAAGAACCTTCAGAAAGTTGAAAATCCACCGATTTATTCTGTTGTCATCGTTTTTGGGTCTGATAAATGGTGTAATTTTGATTGTTCTTTTTTTAGGAATATAAATTTTTATTTGTGTAATTTTTTATAAATAAAAAGTTTATAATTAAGTTATTAAAAGACAGATATTTTGTTGTTTAATTTATTCCTCCTCCAAGGAGGTGGACCCTCGACAGTATAATAACTTAAACAATAAAATTGTTTGTTTCATTTCTATTTATCTGCATTTTTCATCTGTCTGCTACATTAGCAGATTACTGCAAAATCAAAGTGCAATTATAGCGATTATATTCAACATTTTAAGACTTTTTGTAAACTCAAGCACTGTCTTGAAAAGTGGTCTATTATGGGATGGCTACAGCATTAGCCGTTAGCAGGACTGTTGTAGCTAATGTTAGCTCTGGTGCTAACAGCAACATGTTTTACCTTTGGCTTGAAGTGATGCAGTGATCAGAAAACTCTTTGTTGCACAATTTACGCACAACCAGGCTTTTATCCAAGCTGCCATCAGGAAGATTTTTACAAGAAATCTTTCTGCCCAACAAGCTCAATCTCCTCTTCCTTCACTGTTCACCAGTGCGCTGTACATATATATATATATATATATGTACAGCGCATATATATATATATATGTGTGTGTGTGTGTGTGTGTGTGTGTGTGTGTGTGTGTGTGTGTGTGTGTGTGTGTATATATATGTATATAAATTCAAATGGACATGAGATATGTTGAAAAAAAATTGATAGATGTGAAAAACGAATTATTTTGTTGTTCTGCAATATATTTTTTGATGTGGAAAAATGCAGAAATTTCCCTCCAGCTGACTTGAAATAGAAAAGCTTATCATTCTTGAATGATTGGAGGGTATTTAGTAGGGGAGAGCTTCTGCATCATAAATAAAAAAAAAATCGTTTTTAAAAATCTGATAAAAGCTGTTTGTAACCTTCTTTAAATAGTTTTTTGCTTTTGATGGTATTCAGATCTGCCTTTGCGCTCATCATTCAGAGCTTTGTGAAGCTGATTTAAATGGTCAAACAAATTAGCTGAAATTACAGTACCTGTTTTTGGTCGACATCATCCTTTTGTTGTAGTTGAGTATCTGTTTGGAACAAACTCTTCCTTTTCCCTGTTTCCTGTTCCTCTGTTTTTTTGCTGTAAACATATGGAGCCTGCATGTCAATGAACTCTGTATCTTGGGAAAATTGCATTACAATGTGCAACAACAACAACAAAAAAGTGCAACATGATGTGTTTCAAGTAATTTGCCCATTGCACATTTCTCACATTGAAATATATATATATATATATATATATATATATATATATATATATATATATATATATATATATATATATATATAATTGATACTGTACTGTAGGGTCTTTGCTATATTAACAATTTTGTCAGTTTTTTCTCTATAATTAATATTACTGTTGGATCTCCACCTTAATATGTATTATAGTTAGGTAAAGTGGTATTTCATGTTATTTATGTAGGATTTTAATCACTAATGTGTAAAATATTAAGGTAAAAGACACCATGAATAACTCCACTTTTGTAATGCAAATCATATTTTTGTTTTATACTGACAGCTGTTGTTTTGACAGCTGTTTCTAAATGTGCTGCATAAAAATCACAGACTTGACTTGTATTTTGGTGAATTTTTTAGTTATTTTTCAATTATTGTAAAACACTTTGTAACTTTGTTTTTAAAAGGTGCTACATGAATAAAGCGTCTACTGATATTATTACATTGTGCAGCCCTGTGATGTGGTTCTCTTGCAGGGGTGTGCGATGCATAAAAGTGTGTATATGCTTGTCCAGGTGTGTGCATGGCTGCAGATAAAGAATCCAGCAATAGCGCAGGACAGCATCCCCCCAAGGAATCCATTATATGTCAGTGCTGTTATGTCATGTCATGTCACTGCCCTGACTGGCTCACACAATACAGTAGCAGCATGAACACTTTGCATGTGTAAAGACAGATTATGTATATTTTTTGCAACCCCTATACTGCCTTGGCATGCATTCATATATGTATGTGTCTACACTTGAGCATGGTGGCACTGTGTGTGTGCTGCCTGTGCACCCTCACAGTCTGCTGTGCTGCTTGCTCATTGTGTTGGCTCCTCACACTCTGGCTTGCTGGAAATATGCCAACAACTGCCCCTATTGTACCCAGTCTGAAGGGAATGAAAGACCTCTCTCTCAGCCACACATGCACATTCACCCGTCTATCAAACCGCAAGGCGAAAGCCATACAATTAGCCTATAACATGAGGAATATTTACATACATTGCTGATCCTGTTGAGGTTAATCTCTTTTTCAGTCAGCTCCTTTTGTGCCTCGGTGGTCTGAACGTGTCCATACAGTTGCACCTGAATTTAAAAGTTTGCAATTAATGTGAGTCTTGATGGTTTATTAATTAAGGTTGTGGTGGGCTGGTGTCTCAGTGTGTTGTAAAGCTTTGATTGATATCATTGTCTGATTTCTCCTGGGCAAAAAAAAAACTTGTTCAGCCAATCTAAAAAGCATATTTCTTGACTTCCCTACAGATTTCTGTGTCCAGAATTGTAGATAGCTGTCTCTTTGATTCCTGAACAAATGCTAGTACAAAGAAGGTGACTGCATTTTGTCGGTGCTGGTCCAAGCAAAGTTAAATGAATAAATAGCAAGGAAAATTGCTGATTCTAGACACTAAGTGGGGCACTGTTTTGGAATTTGGAACATTTTGTTTTTAATGCTCTGAGCACCACAATTATTGACCCATTATTATATTGTTGAGACTCAGATAGAAGTTTTGAAACTTAAATAAAATTTATCCTTGTGTCTGACGAGCCAACCCTTTAATATGAATACACCTGGTCTGATTGTACTTATGTGCCAGTTAGTTAAAGCTTATTTAAAAGACACAGAGTCTGTTGAAATGCAGAATCTTTAGTATGAGTGTACATATGTGTACATGTATGCATGTATATTTGTGCGAATGTGTGTGTGTGTGTGTGTGTGTGTGTGTGTGTGTGTGTGTGTGTGTATTAGGGCGGTTAAAATTAACGCGTTAATGCAGATTAATCCATGATTATGTTTAATCTGAATAAAAATTTTAATGCCATTAACCCATCTGCAGCGCAGAATGACACAAAATCCCTGAAACGTCTCTGGCAAGGCATTTTGGGAAATTTGTCCAAGTAGACTTACCGTTGCACTTGCCACCGCACATGCGCAAATGGGCAGTTGATCTGGTAGTGGCAGAACCAAGCATCTCCACATGGAGACGTTGAACAGAACATTGGCTATCTTGGTGGGAAATGTGAATGCTATATATTAAAAGTGAATGATATTTCATCGTGATTACTCAAAATTAATTCACAGCAACCCTGTGATAATTCTGATTAAACATTTTCATGGCTTGGCCATATATATATATATATATATATATATATATATATATATATATATATATATATATATATATATATATATATATATATATATATATATACATATATACACATATATATATATATATTTGTATTGCATATCTTATATGTATAAAGAGAAATTGTATATCATATAAATATTACATAATATATAGGAAGCAGGAAATTATCAATCAATAATTTATGGAAAAGTGGTGGGATTAAGTGTTTGTTTACTTCTTATCACTCCATTTCGAATATCTTGACCTAGTCCAGGATTTTGAAATATTTCTCTTACTTTATGATTTTGTTTTGTGTGTATGTGTATGTATGTATAACATTATTTGTTTTCTTGGTATATGTCTTTACATATTCGAAATAAATATGTCAATCAATCAATCAATCAATCAATCAATCAATCAATCAATCAATCAATCAATCAATCAGTCAGAATCCACGTGGGCATAGCAAAATGAGTGAGGAAAAAGAAAGAAACACAGATGCAAATTTGAAAAAGAGATTAGTTGCATCAGAAATATTTCAGCGACAAAAACAATGATGTTGACCAGAAACAGGTTCTTGGTCTGCAGTGTCTTGTAATTGTTGCCACTACAACATGGCTAAGTTTAAAAAATACTTAAATCAGTACCACAAAGTCAGATATTCAGTCAGATAATTACCATATAATTAATTCTGGCCCTCTACAGTAGATCCTGAGGTTTACTGTTTAATACTGTGACTCAGGTTTCCAATAATATACTGTATTTATTTTGTGTTCCCACTGTAATCAACATTAACTGTTATTGCCTGTAAATGACATTTTCTTCTTAAAAAATATCTAAGCTGAACTTCAGAGGTATTTCATAAATAATAAAATGTCTTGATTCACTTCACTACTTAAAGCGTTGCTTTGTGAACTGTTGCAGAAAAAGCTTTTTGTTTATTTCACCTTCAGTTCAACCTAATGTTTACAGTCATTCTTGTTTTTTTTTTTTATCCAAAGACGCATTGAATTTTACATATTTAACCATATTTTGGCAAAACAATGAACTACTTTTGGAATTTGCCTGCAAGTTAAGGCAATGCAAGACAAATTTATTTGTATAACACAATTCATACACAAGGCAATTCAAGGTGCTTTCCAAAGAAATGGCAAAGAAATGCATTCAGAAAATTAATTACAAAGATGATTTAAAAGTAGACATTAAGATCATACATTAAAATTATAGAAATATAACATAAAAAATGCCTTAAAAGTCAATATTAAAAATGCATTAAAAGTCAAGTTAACACTAATTTATCACAGTGAAGCAAAACAATAAAGAAATAAATAGAATGAATAGGTCATTTGCTGAAAATTCTGATATTTTTTCATATCGCATTGTAAAACACAGAAAAAATAAATATTGTATTGTCCAGTATCCTGCAGCCCTAATGTATGTAACGGTGGAAAATGCATCTGAAATACTTTTCATGCTTTGGATGTGAGTCAGACGTGGCTTTGCACTTGTCACACAGACCTTATTCTACTGATTTAAGTGGTGAAATAAATGAGTTGTGTTGCCTCACGTAGTGTAAGACACTGCTGACAGAGGACCTCTTTATAGTGGACATCATCCTTTCTGTAGCTAGTGTTTCTCTCCTGTATTTTGCTGTGCACATGCGGCGGATCCTGCATATCAACAAACTCTGTGTCAGTTTAGAATGTGAAAAAAATCCTGTTTTTGTTCCTATCATTATATATATGGGAGATAAACAAAATATTATGACGAGTTTTGTCAAGTATAGTGCAGCCCCTAATGACGGATCACCTCTGAAGTGTGTAATTGCAGTAATAACACACCACATATGCAGACTTGTAGCATTTCTTAACAAGAATCTTGGATGCCCCTTCTCCTCATTGTCTCCTCCTATTCTCACACTCTTCCCTCTATCTTTCAATTTTCGCTCTCTCTTCCTGACTTTCCATTTTTGTAAATCCCCTCCATCCCTCCGTCCCTCCTGTCTCTCTCAGCCAGCTAGCACCCTCACATTCAGTCCCGTGTGTGTGTGTGTGTGTGTGTGTGTGTGTGTGTGTGTGTGTGTATTAGGGCGGTTAAAATTAACGCGTTAATGCAGATTAATCCATGATTATGTTTAATCTGAATAAAAATTTTAATGCCATTAACCCATCTGCAGCGCAGAATGACACAAAATCCCTGAAACGTCTCTGGCAAGGCATTTTGGGAAATTTGTCCAAGTAGACTTACCGTTGCACTTGCCACCGCACATGCGCAAATGGGCAGTTGATCTGGTAGTGGCAGAACCAAGCATCTCCACATGGAGACGTTGAACAGAACATTGGCTATCTTGGTGGGAAATGTGAATGCTACATATTAAAAGTGAATGATATTTCATCGTGATTACTCAAAATTAATTCACAGCAACCCTGTGATAATTCTGATTAAACATTTTCATGGCTTGGCCATATATATATATATATATATATATATATATATATATATATATATATATATATATATATATATATATATATATATATATATATATATATATATATATATATATATATATATATATGTGTGTATGTATATATATATATATATATATATATATATACATATATACACATATATATATATATATTTGTATTGCATATCTTATATGTATAAAGAGAAATTGTATATCATATAAATATTACATAATATATAGGAAGCAGGAAATTATCAATCAATAATTTATGGAAAAGTGGTGGGATTAAGTGTTTGTTTACTTCTTATCACTCCATTTCGAATATCTTGACCTAGTCCAGGATTTTGAAATATTTCTCTTACTTTATGATTTTGTTTTGTGTGTATGTGTATGTATGTATAACATTATTTGTTTTCTTGGTATATGTCTTTACATATTCGAAATAAATATGTCAATCAATCAATCAATCAATCAATCAATCAATCAATCAATCAATCAATCAATCAATCAATCAGTCAGAATCCACGTGGGCATAGCAAAATGAGTGAGGAAAAAGAAAGAAACACAGATGCAAATTTGAAAAAGAGATTAGTTGCATCAGAAATATTTCAGCGACAAAAACAATGATGTTGACCAGAAACAGGTTCTTGGTCTGCAGTGTCTTGTAATTGTTGCCACTACAACATGGCTAAGTTTAAAAATACTTAAATCAGTACCACAAAGTCAGATATTCAGTCAGATAATTACCATATAATTAATTCTGGCCCTCTACAGTAGATCCTGAGGTTTACTGTTTAATACTGTGACTCAGGTTTCCAATAATATACTGTATTTATTTTGTGTTCCCACTGTAATCAACATTAACTGTTATTGCCTGTAAATGACATTTTCTTCTTAAAAAATATCTAAGCTGAACTTCAGAGGTATTTCATAAATAATAAAATGTCTTGATTCACTTCACTACTTAAAGCGTTGCTTTGTGAACTGTTGCAGAAAAAGCTTTTTGTTTATTTCACCTTCAGTTCAACCTAATGTTTACAGTCATTCTTGTTTTTTTTTTTTATCCAAAGACGCATTGAATTTTACATATTTAACCATATTTTGGCAAAACAATGAACTACTTTTGGAATTTGCCTGCAAGTTAAGGCAATGCAAGACAAATTTATTTGTATAACACAATTCATACACAAGGCAATTCAAGGTGCTTTCCAATGGCAAAGAAATGCATTCAGAAAATTAATTACAAAGATGATTTAAAAGTAGACATTAAGATCATACATTAAAATTATAGAAATATAACATAAAAATGCCTTAAAAGTCAATATTAAAAATGCATTAAAAGTCAAGTTAACACTAATTTATCACAGTGAAGCAAAACAATAAAGAAATAAATAGAATGAATAGGTCATTTGCTGAAAATTCTGATATTTTTTCATATCGCATTGTAAAACACAGAAAAAATAAATATTGTATTGTCCAGTATCCTGCAGCCCTAATGTATGTAACGCTGGAAAATGCATCTGAAATACTTTTCATGCTTTGGATGTGAGTCAGACGTGGCTTTGCACTTGTCACACAGACCTTATTCTACTGATTTAAGTGGTGAAATAAATGAGTTGTGTTGCCTCACGTAGTGTAAGACACTGCTGACAGAGGACCTCTTTATAGTGGACATCATCCTTTCTGTAGCTAGTGTTTCTCTCCTGTATTTTGCTGTGCACATGCGGCGGATCCTGCATATCAACAAACTCTGTGTCAGTTTAGAATGTGAAAAAAATCCTGTTTTTGTTCCTATCATTATATATATGGGAGATAAACAAAATATTATGACGAGTTTTGTCAAGTATAGTGCAGCCCCTAATGACGGATCACCTCTGAAGTGTGTAATTGCAGTAATAACACACCACATATGCAGACTTGTAGCATTTCTTAACAAGAATCTTGGATGCCCCTTCTCCTCATTGTCTCCTCCTATTCTCACACTCTTCCCTCTATCTTTCAATTTTCGCTCTCTCTTCCTGACTTTCCATTTTTGTAAATCCCCTCCATCCCTCCGTCCCTCCTGTCTCTCTCAGCCAGCTAGCACCCTCACATTCAGTCCCTCTATCTCGGCTTGCACCCCCCCCACCTCCTTCCTCCCTCTATACACTAACCCCCCCTCCCCTCCCCTCCTCACCCTCCCACTCCCTCTCTCCCTCTCGCTTTTCCCCTGGCAGGCTAGTGATTGACACTTACAAATTACCCGGCGGCAGTGGCATTGTGTGTGACCCCTCTCTCTCATCTCCAGTCCGCCGCCGTTTTGTCATCTAATTACTGTGAATCCCCGGCCTGCTCCCCACTGCTGCATTTTTAATATGCTGCCCACCCCCTCCTCACTTTCTCTCTCTCTCTCTCTCTCTCTCTCTCTCACACACACACACACACACACACACACACACACACACACACACACACACACACACACACACACAGTCCCCCCTCTCTTCCATTCACCTGCAGCCTACTTTACCTGCTTCTCTGTCCAATACTTGTGAGTGCAACCATCGTCTCTATATCCTCCCGTGCACCCTCCAAGTGTTTTCTCTCCACCACCTCCATTATCACACCATCAACTCTCCTGCCTCCTCTCTCGCTCTCCTCCTCTCTGTGGAGTGTCACTCCATCCCACACACCAACCCAATCCATGTCAATCTCTCTGTTTGCATTTCAGTTTTCAGTAGTATCATTAAAGTGTTTGGTAAACATGTTGTTCAGTTCACATGATCAATATGTGCTAATGAATGCACAGTGGCTCCTGAGCTGTTACAGGATGCCACGTTGGATGATCTTGACAGGTTTTGAACTCGTAATTATTATATTCTTCTTTTTTTCCACCATTGGACCAAGTTGCTTCTATATGCTGAATTACAGTTCATTAATTATGCGCAATGAAAAACATCTCAAATATTTTTTTCTTTGCTGTTCTGTATGCTTCCTTGTAAATGCAACCATCAACAGAATTCACAAACATTGTATATCTTCCTAATTAATTTCAGTACAATGAACACTTTCTAATTTGGCAACGCTGACGTCTCTTTGCAATGCTAATTATTTTATCTTCTCTTCATGAAAACGTATAATAAATTTGAATTCAGTTATATGAAAAAGAATAGCACTCTTTTAGCTCAAGGTGACAAATAGGAATAATAAGGACCACATGAAATCGTCTTTATTGAGGAAGGAGAAATGTGAATAACACACAACAATGCAGGGAATTATATAACATTCAGTGGTGAGATATATGCAGAAATAAAGATTTCTTCTTTCCTGCAAGCCAAGGATGAACCTGTGCTGGAAGACGTAAAGTTTGCAGCATGACAAGGTGCAAATGTCCACAGACCCACACAGTTCGTCGCAAACCGAGGCCTCGCTCAGAGTTTTACCTGTTTCTTTGTGTGTGTATGTGTGTGTTGTCCATGGCTCAGCTGCCCACAGCCAGACTGAGCTCCCCTGCCGATCCCCATCTTCCAGCTAGAAATCAGCAGAGCATGGCAGACTGCTGCTACAGCACAGCTCCAGAGGAAGGAGGGAAGGGAGTGGGAGCATGAGCAGGAGGAGATAAAGACAAATAGAAAGAGAGGATGGTGTTTGAAAAAGGCAGAAATCACTTTGAGTGTATTTTTCCTCTTTGGGTTGCATAGTCGTGCAGATCAGAAAGTTTTATTAAGAGCCCAGGCGATGACAGATGCCTCACGGTGCGGCTGAGAGAGATGTGGAGGCAGCCAAGCCAGCCGGGGGCCCGACCTGCCCCTCCACCTTCTGATGTAGCTCCAGGGCGTGGTAGGATTTAGCATGGCCTCATTACCTTGTCATGAGTTTGGAGAAATATGGGCCTCCTGAGAGAGGCTCAGGGACGTGGACTGATGAAAACAGAAAAGGAAGGGGAGCTGACAGCAGACGAGTGGAGAACGCAAAAAGAAATGGGCGGGAGAGAAAAAGGAGGGAGGAAGAGAGGTGAGAGAAGGAAGGTAATTGAGAGAGAAAGGGAGGAGAGATGTTGACAGATCTGGAAAAATAGAGAGAAGGTGGGGAGGGCTGGAATATGGCGGGGAGTGGCGAAACTAATGGTCCTGCCTGGAGAGATAGTAGTCAATCAATCATCTTTAAACAAAAGCAGCGGGCCCAGGAGAATATTTAAGAAGTGCTTATTTAATTAAAAGTCCCTTTGCTCATATTTATGAGCCATCCTTCTTTCAAATATTAACCTTGCAGGTCCTGGGAGGCCTCTGCCGACTCAGCCCTGCACTGAGAGCAGGCTGGATCGGACGGGACAACAGAGGAAATACAATACGCTGTTCAAGACACACTCCCAGATTAACACTTTTTAAATGAGAAAATCAATTACTTATCCCAAAAGAGACAAGTGCATGAGCGCAGAATAGCGCTGAAAGAAGTAATTAGATCCTGACCTTAAGTACACAGTAATAATAGTTGCATTTTGAAAAACGTGACTTTTTGTTTGTTTTTAACAGTCAACATGTAAATGAATAATCTTCTTCTGTAATAAAAATTATCTGTAACTTTTTCGGTCCTTAATATATACAACTTCTCCATCTAATAATGGCGAATGTTTATAACATAATTAGTCAGTACAAAAGAGTGCCATTTTCCACCATTTTATTCCGCCAGTTTTGACTGTATTTTCTTTTTTGTTTAATTTTTTTTATTGTGTATTATCCATTGTTATATTTTGTGTTTAAATTCTTAAGATGGTTAGTGGCTGGATTCTTGTGTACCTTTAAGATATGCAACTAATCAATGTCTTTAAATATCTGCTGACGTTTCCCTGATTCATGTTTTTTTTTTCTTTTTTAGTTTGATGTTGTGAAAAATGCCCATCAAGGGCTCGTTTCTTGTTTTGTCTGATGTTTGTGAGAAAAGCAACAAATTTGAGAAGCTAGAGCAGGAGAATGTTTGCTGTTGTGCATATTTATGAGGATTTTTTTTTTTTTTGCAACTGATGTAACAAAGACAAAAAAATAAAATTGCTATGACCCACTGAAGCTTTAAAAAGCTGATATAATACAGTTCCCATAATGCACCTGGCAACATCTGTTTGTTGAATCCTGCCACCTTAGACCTTCTGTTTGTACCATGGGCCTTCTGCTTTGCATTTGAAGCCTTTCAGATCAAATCAAGGTAACACTGACACAGAAGATACATTATTATACAGATGTCCTTTAACGCTTAATGACAAATAAACTGGCTTTTTAGTTTTAAAATAGGTGGATCTGTCCATTTAGTGAATAATACATTATTAAAATTGTTGCTTAATGCTAATAATCTAACCTAATAATTGAAATATACAAGATTTACCTCTAAAATATGGTAGAGAAGAAGTATAATAGAGATGTGATGTTCACGAACGAGTCATTCATTTGAATGGCTCTTTTAAGTGAACGATGGGAACTGGTTTGCAGTTGCGAGCTGTTCGTGCAAATTGCCCATGCTTTTTTCATGTGTCACCTCTGTGACTCATGAGTCTGAGTTGTCCACACTTTCATGTGAACACAGCTATACATGGCCAGCTAACTTAGAGGAGGAGGAGTGTGAGCGCCACCCGAGTCCGACTGACTGGAGACTGGAGCGGAGTCACATTGAGCACTTTATTAAGGAGGAGGAGATATTAACAATGGAAAAAAAAAAACATAAAATGAGTCAGAGTCAACTTTTCTGGAAATGACAATGTAGTGCACAATACAACATTTGTCAGAAAAACATCTCTTTCAAGTCTGGGTCAACAAACAACTTACACCACCATATATCACAGATATATATCATCCTGGGAAACGAGGAAAAATGCATCTTTTAATTTAACATGTTTTTGTGATTTCCTGCCTTTTTGGAGCTAATACAAGAATTCACAAGTTAGAATTTTATCAACATGTTTTTATTCTTGATTTCACAGCACATCCACTGTGGTGGACAACAGAACAGAGAATAACAAACAAACAAAAAAAAACAGTGATACTTCGAAATCTAAATAGGCTGACAAGAAAACAAGAATGGAAATCCATTTTTTCATCAATCGATCAATCAATCAATCAATCAATCAATCAATCAAAGTTTATTTATATAGCCCTTTACAACAGCCCAAAGGGTGACCAAAGTGCTTCACAGTAAAAAACAAGAAAATAACTTAAAAACAATGCAGTAACTTAAGGCAGGACAAACAATCACACACGCACTCACACCTACGGGCAAATTTAGAATAATCAATTAACCTCAGCATATAATGAATCTTTAAGAAACTAAATTGAACTGAACATGAACATAAATCAACAGCCAGGAGGCCTGTGCTTTGCTACAGTCTCAATTTTGTCTCAGCATAAAAACGAAGTTCCCCTCATTTCACCCAATCACATGAGATATCATTTCAAAAGGCCAGGATGTCCTCTACTGAGCATGTCAGGATTTAATAGAGTAGCTCAAATGAGTCAAAAGATTTAGAAAGAAATGTCCAGTACAGAGGACCTAAGTGAATGGGTCCTGTCTCAGGAGGATATATATACAATAACAAAAACAATAAAACAATGTAAACCACACAAGAACATTTTAACAACACAGAAAATTTATATATATATATATATATATATATATATATATATATATATATATATATATATATATATATATGAGATGTAAAAATATAAATAAAACTCAATAGAGTATATATTGGTGGGATATGTAAGTTTGAACTATTCTGATCCATACTGTATCTTATAACTGCTACCAGTGATTATTTCCTTGATAAAAGCGAGCTACCCCTGGTTGACTTCTAACAAATATATGAATATAACAACTAGCCAGTCTTCTGAATGGCTCTTTTAAAGGAATGGTTCCTTAAGATTCAACTGCCTTCAAAGAGCCACAAATCCCATCTCTAAAGTATCAAGCAACATAAAATGGAAATGTTTCACTAACATGAGTAAATGCTTATTTTCCTCCAACGATCAGGTGTCATGTCACTTAGTAAAGTAACTTCATGTAAGAAAATTAGACAGTTTTTTAAAATGCTGTTTCTATAAAAGAGTGAACCGGTGATTGCACAGAAAACAAAGGTGAAAATACATCATATTTTCAAGTCTTTAGAAATGTGACATGTCACAAAGTGGTGTTCACTGAACATCTCTGTGTTCTCATTCGCGGTTGCAGTTCACACATCCAATATAAATCAGCGTTCCTCTGTTCCTGCATTCTTCATCTCCTGTCTGCCGCTCTTCAGCTGCCGTCTGGAACTGACATGAAGCACGCGAATGAATTTCTTCTTTCCGACATCAGCGTTCTCACACATTCACACACATCTTCAGGCTGCGGGGACTATCAACACTTCACAACGTTCTCAGTTTCTAATGAGAATGAGATCACAGGTAATGTTCACTTAAGACCTTCAAAAACACTTCACTTTACATAACTGCTTTATGAACTCATTGCTCGCTGTGTTCAAGCACCCACCTGAGAACTCCTTTTATAACATTTGATATTTTTTCCAAGTACCAATGTATATGATGTTACCAGAACCAGATGGCAGACAGGCACAGTTAGCTGCTGTTTCCCTTGAGATGGTGGAGACCAAAACTGAGCTGAAAACAGAGTGAATACCAGACTTCAGGTGGCCAGAAACACTCCATTACAGACTGAAATGTTAATGTAACTATTGAATGTGTTATGGTCACAGCCTCTGGCTGTGATCAGTGACAGTTCCTTCCCTCCTCTGGTCCAGGCTTTTCTTTTCTCCTAGGTGTGTTTTGACACAGAGGCTGAGCAGCAGGTGATATGCAATCAACAGAAGCAGAGCACGGGCGGATGTTCCTGATCTTCATCTGCACTCACCTCTCCATAACACCAGATGCCACTGTTCACTTGAAGCGGGACCGTGAACCTTCACGTGTCAGTGCTGCGCACTATTCAGTCCTTGCCAGTTGTTTGTTGACTTCTTTGTTTAGTACTCCTGCCTGTCTGTGCTGTCTGGATCTGCTGTTGCCCCTGTTCCATCCGTTGGAGAGGATCTCACCTGTTTGGATTTCCCTGGGTTTCTCATATCAGTCATTCCGCTCTCCATTCTCGTCTTCCTCAGAACGCACCTGCTGCCAGCCTCACAAGCTAGGAGATCAGTATGCCATCACAGCTCGCCTAACCCTCCCAGTAAAGATGTCTGCCATGCCACCGCAGTCCCATTCTCCATCTGCTGGGTCATCTCTCTACCAGGATGGTTGGAGCCTGAATCACGCCACGAACTCTGTTCCCCTGCCGAGCCAGCTAAGTCCCAATGCCTAGTACTACCAGACAATAGTTATTTATGATGAACTAATGTTCATCATTGTTTATTGCTATTTTCTGTGTAGGTTATAGTTTCCAGCGAAGGTTAATATTTGGGTCTTTAACATCAGCTGTTTGCTCTGTTAGCATTATTGGGTTTTGGGGTTTCTGTTTGGATTACTGTGAGTCAGGGTTTTGTTTTCGTGTAGGTTTTTGGCATTCTGTTAGCATTCCTCTCTTGGTAGTACCAAGCCGGGGTTTACGTTTCTTAGTTGGTTTAGTGTAGTTAGTCTTCCTGTCCCTTAGAGGGAGTCCTGTTCAGTCCACCTTTGGCGGTTAGAGTTAGTTCCGGGTTCACGTATATTTTCGGTTTCCTGTTGTAGTTTTTGTATGATATCCTGCTTATTGTAAATAAATGCTTTCTAAATCTCCCTGGTCTACAATCTCTATTTCCTGCACTTGAGCCTCTGAATACCACCATAACAGAATGTGTAAATGGGCAATGGGCTGCTAAGGTCACCATATCAACTTTAAATTGACTAATATGTTTGCATAAAGATACCAAAAATAAGCTTTCAAGGTATGCAAGGACCGAAGACAAACTATGCTTCCTTCCAGACAAATGTTGCAACTATCTGTTGATATCTGATTTTGGCAGGTAAAGAGATTTTTCTTTAATTTTTGTTACTATAACTCAAGTTGGTGGAGACCAAAAATGAAGATTAAATAAAAGCATTAATTAGATGGTCAGAAGCATGACTCCAATTTAATAAGTTCATCATATTAACTTAAAAGGTCCTAATAAGTTTGCAGAAAGTCTACAAAAATAAGTTTTCAAGAAAAACAAGGACTGCAGAGGTTAAGCTATTCTTTCTTCCAGACAAAATTTGCAACTCTCTTTTGCATATAATGGAGCTAAAAGATTCAGAGATTTCTCCTGGTTTCATTACTATCTTACAGGATGGTGGAGACCAAAAACTGAGATAAACGGTAATGCCGAACTAAGTTCATATCAACTTAAAAGGAACTATTACTCTTAATATTTTTTTCTTTCCTTTGGTTAAGCTATCGTTTGTTCCAGACAAAATTTGCAACTATTTGTTGAATATAATGGAGATTTTGGCAGCTTAAGAGCTACAAAAAGGATTTGTTTTTGTTATTTTTCCTCAAGTTGGTGTACACTGTGACGGAGCGCCTCTAAATGCCCCGTCACTCTTAAGCCCTGTGCGCCTTTTCTCCTCTCGGCGGCTCCGGGGGGGGCGGGGTGCAGGAGCGCGCCGCGCTCCATTGTTCTCACAGCGCGTGCTGAGAAACTGTTTGCCGAGATCGCCCACACGTTCCCCGGCCCTGGACTCATAAACTGCCCTTCATACTCCTCCCCATATCTGGACTCACTTCCTCCCTGTTGTAACGCGTCGAGGGTGCACACTCGGCGCCTACACGTCTCCCCTCACCAAACACACCCGGACAATAACACTCACCTCTCAATGACTGTGCAGCCTCTGTGTCGTGGGCCAAACAGAGGCGCTTCCGGCTGTGGGATAAATGGGGCAAGTGGCGCGCAATGGGGCCACCACGTGACCGGGACTTTCCCATTTTCCGGTTCTGTAGTTATTTTGTGGTTTATTATGTTTTCAGAGTTGTTTCAGTTACCTTAAGTTGGGTAATTTGTTTTGTGTAATTTTGGTTTAATTGTATTATGGATTTTGTTCTTCCTTATGGTTATTTTTGCTTTTTCTTATTTACCCCCCCCTACAAGTAACTTTTGGTTTGCCCAGGGGAGGGGCTAGGGGGGTATATATAGGGGCCCTGAGTTGAACAGGGGGAGAGAGAGTTTTTGGTGCTGGAGGTTCTCTCGGTGATGTGGCTGCCTGCTGTAAGGTTCAAGCTCTCTGTAAATACTTCTATTTTTTTTCTTGCTGTGTCCACCAGTTTTTTTTTTTTGCACTGTAAATATTTATATACACTTTTAAAGGATTTGGTGCAAATAAAAGAATTCACTGTTTTTGGGACTCTTCGGCCTTGCCATCATTTTTATAACTTTTTTTTAAACGAACCCGTGACATTTGGTGTCAGAAGTGGGATGGCTGGTCGAAGGAAGAGACGCTCTCAGCAGAGAAAAATGGAAGAAGAGGAACTTGCATCCGAAGAAGCATCTGAAATGGCCCAACCCATGAGTGAGTTCCTGGGGCTCATGAAAGACTTTATGATCGGGCAACAGAAGAGAGAGGAGGGGCTCCTGGCAGCAATGAGAGGACTCCAAGCTTCTTTGCCTGCTTCTCAGCCACAGCAAGCCCAAGCAGCCGAGCAGAGACCTGGGGTATCCAATCCAGCACAAGGGGCAGCGTCGCCGTCTGCAGAGTCGATGCTGAGCCTTAGGGGTCTACCTACTCCCGCTCCACGTCAGCGTCGTAGCTCCCCCATAGCCACACCTGAGTCTCGTGGGGGCGGTGGAGAGGAACATTCCCGTGCAGACGCCCGACCCTATGGGGACCCAAAGATCCCTCAGTATGTCAATGGAGAGGACATTGAAAATTACCTCCTGCGCTTTGAACGCATCGCCAAGACATGGGCGTGGCCACAGGAGGAGTGGGCCTGTCGCCTGGTGCCATTACTCAGTGGAAAGGCACTGGAGGCCTACACAGCGATGGACGAAGAGAGGGCCCACCTGTACCCCGACCTGAGGGCGGCGCTGCTGGCTAAATTTGACATCTCGCCAGAGACGTATCGTCAGCAGTTCCGGTCCAGCGCGGTTCCACCTGGAGAGAACCCAACGGAGACGTACCACCGCTTAAAGGGGCTCTATCGCCGATGGATCCGTCCGGAGCAGCACACGAAGGAGCAGATTGGTGAGCAGATCATCCTGGAGCAGCTGCTGCGTGTCCTTCCTGCCGACATCCACACCTGGGTGAAGGAGCACGAGCCTGCAGATGGGCTAGCTGCATCCAAGCTAGTGCTGCAGTACATCAATGCGCGGAAAGGAGGCCCAGCCGCACACCCAGGAGGTCCCAGTTGTCAGCTTTTGTCACAACCCAGGCCAGCAGTGAGATCCGGTTACCAGCCCCCTGGAGACTTCAACACAGCACCCAATCAGCGTGGGCCCGGTAAGGAGCTAATCTGTTTCTACTGCCAGCAGCCAGGCTACAAAGCATCCTTGTGCCCCATCAGAAAAGCTAAACTTACGGGTGCCTGTTACACTCCACGTGCTGAAGCTGTAAATGCTGTAGGGAGACGGCAGCGTTTTAAGGACATTACAGTTAATGGCCAGCCTGTGACTGCTCTCCTTGACTCTGGCAGCTTCCTAACCCTAGTCCGGAGGGACTTGGTGCCAACTGGAATGGTGGATTTTAGCAGACAGGAAGACATTTTGTGTGTGCATGGAGACCGACATGCCTACCCCACAGCTGATTTGACTGTTGGAGTGAAAGGACAGGCCTACTTGCTAACTGTGGGGGTGGTGGAAAAGTTGCCTGTTGCTGCCATCTTGGGGTGGGACTTACCTGTGCTGCTGGATGTACTGCTGAAAGAGAGGGGGCCAATCCACCAGCGGTCCTATCGGGTGCCACAACATCTCGTGGAGAAGCTCCTGAAGGAAGTGGAGGAGATGCAGCGTCTGGGGGTGTGTGAGCCATCCCAGTCCGAGTGGTGCAGTCCGGTGGTCATCGTGGTGAAGAAGGACGGCTCACTTCGCATTTGCATTGACTTCCGGAAGCTCAACACCATGTCGGAGTTCGATGCCTACCCGATGCCCCGGATCGATGATCTCCTGGAGAAGATTGGGTGGGCCAAGTTCATCACCACCCTCGACCTCTGCAAGGGCTACTGGCAGGTGCCCCTGGAAGAGTCCAGTCGCCCTTACACGGCCTTCCAGACACCTGCAGGCCTCTTCCAGTTCACGGTGATGCCTTTCGGTCTCCACGGAGCACCCGCCACCTTCCAGAGGCTGATGGACCGGGTCCTGCAGGGGTGTGGGGACTGCAGTGCCGCCTACCTGGATGATGTGGTCATCTTCAGCAACACCTGGGAGGAGCATCTGCAGCACCTGGAGCGGGTCCTGAGCCAGATCCAGCAGGCCGGCCTGACACTCAATCCTGCCAAGTGTCAGTGGGCCAAAGAAGAAGCAATGTACCTAGGCTACAGGCTTGGACGCGGCGAAGTCCGACCGCAGATGGACAAGGTGGAGGCCATCCGCAGCTGCCCGCGGCCCCACACGAAGAAGGAGGTGAGGTCCTTCCTGGGCCTGGCCGGCTGGTACAGGAGGTTTGTCCCGCAGTTCACCACCATTGCTGCTCCGCTGACCGCGCTGACTGCGAAGGACCAGAGGAATCCTGTCGCCTGGAGCGAGGACTGCGAGACCGCCTTCGAGACCCTGAAGACCCACCTGTGTTCCTCACCCGTGCTGAGGAGTCCTGACTTCAACCAGAGGTTCCTGGTCCAGACCGACGCGTCCGCCGTGGGACTGGGAGCTGTCCTGGCCCAGGGTCCGCCAGGAGAGGAACGTCCGGTTCTTTACATGAGCCGAAAGCTGCTGCCCCGTGAGACCCGGTACTCTACTGTCGAGAAGGAGGGCCTCGCGATCAAGTGGGCTCTGGAGAGCTTGCGGTACTACCTGTTGGGGAGGGAGTTCGACCTGGAGACCGACCACCGGGCTCTGACATGGATGAACTCTATGAAAGACCACAACAGTCGTCTCACCCGGTAGTACCTCGCCCTTCAGCCGTTCCAGTTCCAGATCCGTCACCGAGCCGGCAGGACCAACGTCGTGGCGGACTATCTCTCCAGGTTGCCGCACATCGCCAACCTCGGGGAGGAGAGGGATAATGTGACGGAGCACCTCTAAATGCCCCGTCACTCTTAAGCCCTGTGCGCCTTTTCTCCTCTCGGCGGCTCCGGGGGGGGCGGGGTGCAGGAGCGCGCCGCGCTCCATTGTTCTCACAGCGCGTGCTGAGAAACTGTTTGCCGAGATCGCCCACACGTTCCCCGGCCCTGGACTCATAAACTGCCCTTCATACTCCTCCCCATATCTGGACTCACTTCTTCCCTGTTGTAACGCGTCGAGGGTGCACACTCGGCGCCTACACGTCTCCCCTCACCAAACACACCCGGACAATAACACTCACCTCTCAATGACTGTGCAGCCTCTGTGTCGTGGGCCAAACAGAGGCGCTTCCGGCTGTGGGATAAATGGGGCAAGTGGCGCGCAATGGGGCCACCACGTGACCGGGACTTTCCCATTTTCCGGTTCTGTAGTTATTTTGTGGTTTATTATGTTTTCAGAGTTGTTTCAGTTACCTTAAGTTGGGTAATTTGTTTTGTGTAATTTTGGTTTAATTGTATTATGGATTTTGTTCTTCCTTATGGTTATTTTTGCCTTTTCTTATTTACCCCCCCCTACAAGTAACTTTTGGTTTGCCCGGGGGAGGGGCTAGGGGGGTATATATAGGGGCCCTGAGTTGAACAGGGGGAGAGAGAGTTTTTGGTGCTGGAGGTTCTCTAGGTGATGTGGCTGCCTGCTGTAAGGTTCAAGCTCTCTGTAAATACTTCTATTTTTTTTCTTGCTGTGTCCACCAGTTTTGTTTTTTTTTTGCACTGTAAATATTTATATACACTTTTAAAGGATTTGGTGCAAATAAAAGAATTCACTGTTTTTGGGACTCTTCGGCCTTGCCATCATTTTTATAACTTTTTTTTAAACGAACCCGTGACATACACCAAAAACGGGGACAAAGGAGAATACAGTGACCAAAAATGGCTTGAAATGAATGATAATATTACTCTATAACTGCTGGATATGTACACTGCCATTCCAAAGTTTGGGGACTCCCAGACAATTTCATGTTTTCCATGAAAACTCATACTTTTATTCATGTGCTAACAAAATTGCGCAAAGGTTTTCTAATCATCAGTTAGCCTTTCAACACCATTAGCTAACACAATGTAGCATTAGAACACAGGAGTGATGGTTGCTGGAAATGTTCCTCTGTACCTCTATGTAGATATTCCATTAAAAATCAGCTGTTTCCATCTAGAATAGTCATTTACCATATCAATAATGTCTAGACTGTATTTCTGATTAATTTAATGTTATCTTCATTGAAAAAAAACAACTGCCTTTCTTTATAAAAAATAAGGACATTTCTAAGTGACCCCAAAGTTTTGAATGGTAATGTAAATAAAATACATTATATATAACTTTTTAAACCTTTTCTGCTTTAGTTTCTGGTTCCCCCAAGTTTACAGGGGAAAAAAAATCTGTTATTACAAGTTAAAGTAAAAGCGAAAGAGAATGGATGAATGGAAAATCTACAAGTTAAAGTGCTGGAGCAGCATTGCCCAAAAGTTAAACAAAAAGCGAAGTAATTGAAATAAAACAATAGATAAAGTTAACCAGATGGTCCAGGGTACTATTAAACTATCAGCAGTCTAAACAGCTAACTCTGGTTTTGTTTTGTGGTGTATGTACATGTGGGTGGCTGGAAGTGGAGGTGAGGATCAGTCCACTGATGAGGACACAGGGAGAGAAATTTGGCAAAGGGATGTTCTCTGAGGAAAGAGGGGTCAAACAAGGCTTGGCTGGAGCTGTCTGGCATTGCAGGGTTGCTGTGTCCTCGTGCTGTGACTCACATATGAGCAGCTACAAGGGAGAATTCAGGGAGGCTGAAATTCTGCAGTCTCCAAGAAGAGTTGGTCAAGTTAATGTCATTTATATAGACCAGTATATCACACATGATGAGGATTTACAATCTGTCTTCAAAACACACAAAAAATGTGGCATTGACTGTGATAAACTGGCTTCTCTTTCCAATAAACCAAATGTACATGTGTGAAGTTTTCTTGAAAACCAGCAAAAATTATACTTATGTTACTGATCAAAACAGACTGGGTGCATCCTTGAGGTTAAATAAAAGTACTTTCTTTTTCCTACTATACTTTGCATTGTTTACATCCATGTAGTTTACTAGTAAACAATCTTCTCTCCTGCCTTTTCTGCTGCATTGCATGTGTTATTTGGTGCATTACCACCACCTGTTGATCAGTTCAGTGTGACACTATTGGTACAACTGTGTAACACATCACCTGCACACGTACGGGACAAACAAAACAATAGAAAAACTGCTCTATAGCTCAATTTATGGTCAAAATCTCTTTTACTTTTAGGGATTTGTTAAATATAATTTGGAAAATGCAGCTTTATTTCTTGCATGAAATTGAGACAGATAAAAAAAAAAACAGTTGTCAAAGGAAAGCATCAGTAATAGTCATAAATCAGTCAAGCAGATAAAGTTCAGATTTGACAGTGTGTTTGTCATGGCCCCTCTCTCCTCTGTGCTTCACCCCGGCTGATTGGACACAACTGCAGAGAGAGTGCAGCTGTGTCCAATCACTCATCAGCAGCATTTAAAGCTGGACTCGCCCCACCATCCCCTCTGCTCAGGTCTGCCCAGGCTCCGGACTTCTTCCGCTTGCTCAGTCCTGCCCGGCTACAAGCCTGGACCCTGGAACTCTCCAGAGAGATCCCGGATTTGTCCCGGAGCTTCCCCCCCTCTGTCCTCGCCTTGGCTCCCAGCCGCCGATCTCCGCTGAATGTTAGCAGCCCCATGCTCTCTACTGCACATCGGCAGCCCCGGCGTGCGCCGCTACAGACGGCCGGCTACTGAACTGGTCTGCGGCCCCGCCGTTTGGACTTGTTGACTGTAAGTCAGGCCCTTGTGTTTAAGTTTTTATATTTAGTTATTAGCCCATGAAGTGACCAGTTTTGTTGATTATCCTTGGTTATTTTAGAGCTATGTTTGGTTTTAGTTAAATTCGTTAATTTCTGTATTGAGTTTGTTTTGTTTTAGTTCACTCAGCCAGTATCTTGTTTATTTCAATAAAGTTCTTGGTTTTGAATCTGTTCGCCTCCTGTGTGCCTGCACTCTGGGTTCAACCCCCCCAGCCCCTTGACAGCGTTGACTTTATTTAACATGAGTCCAGCAGTGATAATAATTATCACTGTTTTAAATATAATAAATCTATTTTGATGTAATGTGTAATTGTATTTTTTGATAAATGAACAGTACTTTTAGATATTATACACTGATGTGAACACATTAATACAACATATTTGTATTGTTAACTTTTGTGATTATACAAGATATTACACATTTAACAAACAAATCTGTTGTAAAATTATAGAATCACTGATTATCTGTTCATTTACACTATCTAATTTTAGAGATACTTTTTAGAGTTTTAAACTTGAAATCATCAGTGTCACCTATTAAATAAAAAAACTTCATTATTTGTTTGATGTTGAAAATGCCAATTCATTATTGTTGCAATTTTGTTGACATTTTTCTGTATTTGAAATTTCATGCATTGGTGTTGTGTCATAACCAACACAACCAAGTTAAGGTTGGTTTCCTGAAATATTTAAATGAAACATTTGATAAGTTTTACAGCATTGGCTGCCAAAAGCTTCATCAGTGAGCTGCATGTTGGACAGATTTACTCTTTAAACTTCCACCCACACACAGAGAAAGGCCAGGCTGAGGACCCTAAAAGATCCCAGAAATGGTACTCATTCATGTGATCAGCTTCAAACTCAGTTGTCTGGACTGAGTAGGGCCTTGGATGTGTCTCTGGAAGACAGCCACTATTTGAAGGAGAAAATATGTTCCATGGACTGATACATCCAAAAGCTCGTCACTAACAAGAAGTTCCTCCAGCAGGCCCAGAGGAGCAAGAACCAAATCTAGAGGAGCTCCTGGTGAGCAGCGAGAGCAAAGTTAAAGAGATGCAAGAACAGCTGAAGGCAGAAAACCGCCAACCAGCAGAAGAACGAGGCCTCTACAGAGAGCTACAGAGTACAGTCATGACATGGGCCGACGTCATGGAGGGTACAGACAAGGTGAAGCAGCTCAGTCAGAGAGATGAAGAAATCTCCAAACTCAAGGTGGAGAAAGAGTCTCTCTGAGATGCTGTTAGAGGTCAGAAACCTCCAGACAAAAGAGCAACAAGAAGAGAGGGCGGCACTAGAGAATGAAAAAAAGATGATGGAGGACAGAAACAAAGAACTGCAGGAGAAGAACAGCAGACCCCATGAAGAGAAGAAAAAGCTAAAGGAGAAGACTTAAGAACTGCAGGAGGAGATGAGAAGAATGAAGCAGAACAACCTCTGAAGGAACAAATCACCAACATGGACACTACATTAAAAATCTCTTGGTTCATAGACCGGGCTCACAGGAGCAACATCCAATCAGGAGGCTGAAGGACAAGAAGTACAAAAACTCCAAACTCAATCTCCAGAGAGACAAAAACATAGAGTGTCTGAAGGAGCAGATCGCTGTGAGAGAGCAGGAACTCCGGAGACGTGATGGTCTGAATCAGAATCTCTCTGTGACGCTCTTCAGCATCAAGGAGCAGCTGCTGGAAGAAGAAATAGAATTCCAGCAGAGAGAAAAGACCTGGAGGACTGAAGACAACACTGTGGAAGAGCTCAGGAAGGATGTTGCCCTGAGATATGAAGAGAGAAAGAAATGGTGAAGAACCAGAAAGTGTTAGAAGAAAGAGACAAATACCTGCAGGAGAAAAACAAAGACATTGAAGTGAAGAAGAAGATACCCTTCAAGTTTTTCCAGAACAAAAAGAGCAAAGAAGAAAGAAACAAAACAGAAAAGAAGAAGGAGAAAAAAGCAGGAAGGAGAAGGAAGAAGAAGGACTTCTGGAGCTGGTTGCTGCCACAGAAGAAGAAGAGTGACAGCGACAGGTAGGTGGAGGAGGCTACTGGCTACAAGCAGCTCCTTTTGCCTCCCCCTTCTCCACCTCCTCACCCTCCTTCATCCTCACCTCTCAAGCCACTCATCAATATCTCCTTTACTTTCCCTCTACCCATCCAACCCCTCTCATACCTCTTTTCATTCCTCTTTTCCTATTTCTCTCTCCCTTCCCTTCCCTTTCCTTTCCTTTCTGACCCCCATCTCCTCAAATACCCCCTCTTTCCCTCTTTTATTTTTTCCCTAACCTCAACACTACCCTCACCCCCTTTTACCCCTTTCCTTACTTCCTTACTTAAAAGAAATGGTAAAAAAAATCCATAATTTTTCCTCATGTGTGAATAACTAACTCTGAAGTGTTCATGTCTAATTTTTTTCAGCTATTTGTTTAAAGATTCCTGAAATGAATTCAAATCATTTTCAGGTGATGCAGCTTGTAAATAATCAACTAAACCATCTGAGGTCACTTTACAGAAATTAGTCGAGTCTGAAACATCTTTAAGTTGAATTTTTGACAGCTCATTGCTTTTAGGCTTCACAGGAAATCTGACACTTAAAAAAAAAACTTAATTTGAAAGTTGAATTAATTTATGCAGCAGCTGTATTTTATGCTAAAATCAGTCCTGGTGTTTCCTTCTAAAACATTTAGTACTATGAATAAATGTCCATGCCTATGTGTAAATTCTTTAACTGAGCTGTTAATAAAGCTGACAGATCTAAGTGGAAAAAGGACTAAGACAAGCACAACTGTCTTCAGGTTTCAACCCAAAAATGCATCGATGTGTCCATAAAAAATATTAAAGAGACCATGAGCTTCTACTCAAAGAACCAATTCTCACCACGAAAAACAATTTGAAAAGTTGTGTGGCACAGTCTGGATGAAATTAGACTCTTGTTAATGTGTTGAAGGGTCTCACATATTTAATTTAGTTAGGAACATTTATTCAATAAATAAATTATTTTATTAATTATTGTACACTGAAAAAAACATAAAGGGTGAAATTCTGGCAGCTGGAGTGACAGAGAAATAAGATTCATTGTATCTCAAATGATCAAATGTTAAAAACAGTGAAATAAATATTCATCCATCAACTATCTATACACCACTTAATCCTCATTAGGGTGGTGGGGGGCTGGAGTCTATCCCAGCTGACTTAGGGTGAAGGCAGGAGACACTCTGGACAGGTCACCAGTCTATTACAGGACTACATATAGAGACAAACAGTCACACTCACATTCACATCTATGGACGATTTAGAATCACCAATTAACCTGAGAATGTTCTAAACTGTGGGAGGATGCACAGGGAGAACATGCAAACTCCATGCAGAAAGATCCCAGATCCCGACCAGGATGTGAACCGGGGATCTTCTAGCTGCAAAGTGACGGTGCTAACCCCCAAGCCACTGTGCAGGCCTGAAATAAATATAATATTTTTAAAATATGTAAATATATTTTTTATTTTAGGACCCCACCTCGTAGACATTAAGCCAGTTTTGTGTCATTTCTTTGGGAATTATTGCTGCATTAGATCATTAGGATGATATCAGCTAATATAAATACAACCAAACACACAGATCTGCTGGAATTTTCGATTGAGGAACTTTCATGCCTTGACATATAATTAATCATAATTAAATGGACTTATGTGAGCTAGACTTTATGGTGGTCAATTCATTCTCATGACCATCTGGACAAACGGTAAGATTAATTGTATTATAAAGCTATAATAATAATAATAATAATAATAATAATAATAATAATAATAATAATAATAATAATAATAATAATAATTGTTATTATTATTATTATTATTATTATTATTATTATTATTATTCTTATTCTTATTCTTATTATTATTATTATTATTATTATGCCTTTAATTTATAATGCACTTTACATACAGAATCTCAAAGTGCTACGATAGGGAAAGTACAATAATACATTTATAAAACATTTAAAAAACATAATAAAAAAAGAAGAAAAGCACTCAGGCACTCAGTTTGCGTAGTACTCCACCAAGGCTGCTCAGTCTTGTATCATTTATGACGAATGAAATCTTTAACAATTATTATGTTGTGCTGAGCACAGGCGTGTGTTATGCATGTGTAAATTATATACGGATACCGAATCGCGTGACCTAAATATGTAACCAGCGGGGGGAATTGATGGGACTCGGAAACACCCCAACAATTTAATCAATTGTTCCTTGTATCATTTCCAATCGATACGTCCTGATAAGTCAGCAGCGGTCGATCTGTAGTAGGATCGCAATCATGTGATCATCAACAGGCAGCTGACGCAGTGTTCACTTGTTGTCATAGTTATAGTGATGCTGTGCTGCTATCTCGCAATAATACAGAAATCTTTAATAAATTCGTGCATCCAGATTATAAGCGGCATCACTGATAAAATCTAATCACTTGGTCCTTGTGTCATTTCTGACCTTACCTGAAAATTTCATCCAAATCTGTTACTCCTTTTTTGAGTAATGTTGCTAACAGACAAATTGATGGACAGACAAACAGACGGACAAACGTACGCCGATCATCGCATAACTCCGCTGTGTTTCTTGGAGGAGTAATAACCAGGCAAAAGTTAACTACACAAAAGTAGTTCTTTTCACACCAGTTTTACAGTTTCGATTTTAGTTTCAGTCATCTTTATGGCTCCAGTAACTCCTGTCAAGTTTCAGTCGTCCACATTGTTTGGTGATTTGACCCTTAGCACATTTCTGAATTGGTTTTCTACCCTGTCCAGCTGCTTATTGTAGACCTCAAACTGATAAAAACCTGAACTTTTCTGTTTCACCTTGTATTAAAATAAAATGAAAAGAAGTCTGTCCCATTGAAGTTATGGAACAGCTTAGTACATAACATGGATATTTTAAAATGTATTGTTTTTGTTACAAATTTTTCATTGCATTTGACAAAACTGGAGTTTAAATTGAGTGTGACATGAAATCATCAATGACAATGAATGAATAAAACATACAAGTGCAGTATCATAATTCATGAATCAGGTTAACCCTCTCGTTAAAGTATCATCTTGCTTCAAAACCAGACAGAAAACCTGTGGTTAAACATGTATTTCATTTTATTTTTCATTCATTTATTTACATGTATTTTTATAAAATGGCCGTGTTGCTTCCAAAAATGTAAAAAATGTACCAACAGTATCAACTGGAAATATAAACATGTGCATGCAACTAGGGTTTCTTTATATAACAATATAACAACAACAAAACTGCCTCAGTTTTCATGCATCCACTGTGTTAATGCTTGGCTATCTGCTTTAAATATGAACTGTGGGCAGCAAAATGCATTTTGAGATGTTTAGTATGGTGTTTCTTCTGCAGGTAAGGTAATGTATACAGCACATACCGAATCAGTCAGGTTTTGTCTGTGTTTGTGTTGCATGATGTGTGTGAAAGAGAAGAGGAATTCAAGTGGAGTGCACTGAAAAAAATATATTCAAAGGATAAAGAGCAGGAGGACAGAGAGCGAAAACACTATAGAGGTGGGGGTGTGTGTAGTGTATGTGTGAGTATTTGTGTGTATCTGTGAGGGAGGGACTGACAAACAGACCAGAGAGAGGGACAGACGGAGATTGAGAAAGAGAAGAGAGGTTATAGCTGGTAAGCGTGAAGACAATAATGCAAACTGACACTTCAGAAATGAGATTCCGGTTGCCTTAGCAACAGGCCCTGGGCTAGGGGCTACCAGGAAGGGGTGAGGATGGGTGAGGGTGAGCGAGCGAGGGGTGAGAAGGGCTGCAGAGAGGGCTGAGATAGTGAGTAAATTATGTTTGATTAGAAGCACAATCATTTGAAAAGAGCAGAGAAAAGCCTGTGGTGACGCATCCAGCAATCAATGAAGGACAGGAATGTGAAGATGGTGAGGATGCTCTGCACACGAAGCTGCTCCAAACGGACAGATGTGGCTCTTGAGGGTTTTCTCAAGTGTTTTCATCGGCGATGTTTACCTTAAGGAGCACTACAGTTTGTTTCAGGCCACAGAAAACAAATAGCGTGTGGTTTAATTGTGCTGTGTGCTGCGAAGCGTTGGCAATGAGGAATCATGGCAATGCTTGCTATTTCTTTTCCTCGTTGATATGAGCTCTCAAGTAGTATTTTTTGTTTATACATATAGAAAGTGGAGATACAAATGTGATTCACACACTCTCATGTTGCTGTTCTAGGTGTTCACATTTCAGAAATCTCAACTACTGTGTGTGTGTGCAGCAATCAACCATCTGGAACACATTACTGTCTGCTTTCTTCTGTGTAAAGAAACGCTGTGCTCTGTAGTGGTCAACATCAAGATGGTCTTACAGGGTGGAAACTCAACCAGCATCCAAGTGGCAGAGAAATGAAACACTAAGTTAATATGCAGACATTTGTGAGTTGAGCCTTTGGTTTTGAGTTGAAGTGACAGACTTTGTATCCAGGAAAACATGCATAAATAATCTTGTGATTATATGTGTTCTGCTGAGTTTTTGGGGAAAATTGTGATTTAGATCATGGATCCTGATTTAGGTCATCCACCCCTACTTAGACTACTGGGGTCACTTAAAAATTTCCTTATTTTGAAAGAAAAGCTTTTTTTCAATGAAGATAACATTAAATGAATCATAAACACAGTCTAGACATTGTTAATGTGGTAAATGACTTTTTTTTAGCTGGAAACACATGATTTTTAATGGAATATCTACATAGAGGTACAGAGGAACATTTCCAGCATCCATCACTCCTGTGTTCTAAAGCTACATTGTGTTAGCTAATGGTGTTAATTGATGATTAGAAAACCCTTGTGCAATTATGTTAGCACATGAATAAAAATGCAAGTTTTCATGGAAAATATGAAATTGTCTGGGTGACCCCAAACTTTTGAACGGTAGTGTATATATACTCATAATTACCTTATCTGTTTTTGTAGCTAACAGAGGGTTCAAAGTAAAGTTTCTTTAGGGATAAAGCAGTTCATGTTTTTTATTGTTGTTGTCATTCATTTTTCTCCCAATCCTCTGTCTGACTTCTCTATCATATCAGTGTCTCTGGTTTCTACTGAAGATGTAAATCTTTTAAAACACATCACAAAACATCTGGTTTGGTTTTTTAAAGTGTAAGGAATTTCATGAAACACCACACCACTGTAGTTTCTACCAAATGTTACTGAAGCTGCAGTAAACCACTCATTTGTTTGCTCTTGGGAGTAATTCTGGCAGCAGCATTGATTCCAAGTAAACCACTGTGCCCTTGTTAATTACAATGAATGAACGTGCCTTCTGTGCAGCGCTGTGCCCCATTGCTGCATTTTTAAAGAATATCTAAGGATATCAGTTCATTGTTGCTTTTGGTCATATTCTTCAACCTATTGAAAACGAGAAAAGCACAGACTGTCAGAAGAGGTATTCTAAAAATTGTGTCATCTTCTGTACTCCAAAGAATTTTACAGCAGCAGTGTAATGAAACACTGAGAGAAGTGGAACACTCATTGTGAGTCCATTGACTCATTTTTGAATGGCAACAGGTAGTAATGGTGTTACACAATCCGAAATATGTTCATTTGAAACTAAAACTTTCATTTTACTCTGATAGCATGTGCTGTTTTCAAGCACCACAATGATGCTGTTGTTATCGTTTTTCAGACTAATGCGAAACAGGTCAACTAAAAGAGTTCTAATCTTGTGTAAGAGGTGAATAGAAACCGCTTGGTTGTCTTTACTGTCCTGTCATAGCAGTTGCCATATATGCAACTTAAAAATTCACTGTTGAATAGTCCTTCACTGAATATTGTTTTGTAAAATTTAGTTCATCAAAGACATCATATGAAGCCCCTTTACGTATATAACCCAGTATCATAAATCACAAGTCAAGTCAAATTTATTTATATAGCACCGATTCAAAACATTAATCATGTCGGGGCAGTAAGGTCAAGACCACTGCTATCTTGTATTATAAAGAGAAAGCCAAAGATTCCCTTTGAGCAACTCCCTTTTAACAGAAAGAAAGTTCCTGCAGAACCAGGTTCAGGGAAGGCAGACATCAGCCTCAACCAGACGGGGTGAGAGTGAATGTGCCTTACAGGGGCCTCACAGTCTCAGCATTATGTATGCTACTATTCCTTCTATCCTGCCTAACAACGAGGGAGAAATCGACAGAAAAACAAAAAAGCAAACAAAAAAAACCAAAAACAACGTAGTAAAATGACATTATGGACAAATGATTGATATATATCAACAGTCTAAAGGAACGCAACACCATTGGAACTTTTAAAAACTGTATGAAAGATTTTGCAGAAACTACATATCACACTGGTTGTTTTAATGTAAATTCTTAATCCTGTGCTTTTACCTAGCATATTTATTTTGTTGTGTGAGTTGCTGTTGTCTGTTTTAAATTGTTGCAATTAGAATTTTTCTCAGGCTGCTGTCTTTGCCAGGCTACACCACCAGTCAAAAGTCTGGACACACCTTCTCATTCATTGGTTTTTATTTAATTGTTTTGTGCATTGTAGATTAATACTGAAAACAAAGCTATAAAAGAATACATTTGTATTTGTGTTGTAAACAAAAAAATGTTAATTTTCAGTAATAATCTACAATGTTGAAAATAATACAAATAAATAAAAAGCATTGAATGAGAAGGTGTGTCCAAAATTTAGACTGGTAGTGCATATACATATATGTAGAATATGAATATGGGACCTGAATCACAAGTGCATAACACACCCACAGTGTAATTTTGCAAGGGCGTACAGATTCCAGATTTTATCGATCACTCCCAGTAAATACCACATCACAGGAAAAGATTAGCAATGCTCTAAACCCTGAATAGAATGCATGAAAAGAAAAGAGACAAGTCACAGGACTTTCACCACAGAGATTGTGTTTTACTCTAAGACTTAACTCTCTGTTTTCACTCATTGTTTACAGAAAGAAATACGTGCCATAAAAAGCTGAATTCGAATCTTTTTATGTCATAATTGTAGTAATAATTTGAATTTATCCGATTGAAGCTGAAATTAAATTGTGGTTCTGAAACTGAATTGACCAAAAAGGAGTTCAGTGGACCTGCACATAATTGCTCCTCTTTCATTTAAATTTCTTACATACACTAAATCTGAATTTAAAGAATCAAATTTAAAGAGACTTGAACTTTCAGTGAGGATCAAGTAAACTTTCAGAGCAACTGAACATAATTTCAAAATATGACATGAAATTTGAGGTCCATTAGACTACAATTTCACTCTAATAAACTCAAATGATGACATTATAATTAAATATTTATAATTATCCAAGTTAAACAATTTGATTATTCTGTAGTACATTTAAATAACTATACATAATGTAATGGCAGGCAATATCACAAAACCTGGTTTGGATCTGATATGATACCCATGTTTTAATTTAAAGCAACTATGTGTTGTGGGTTAAGAAGTAAATTCATCACATAGATTCCCCCTGAGTCCTTTTCATTATAACCAAATGACTGACCAAACTTTAAGTTTTATATATATATATATATTTTCTCTCTGCTAATCACTCTATCACTTGCATGTTAAAACACAACACAGTGTGATAATATAAAGATGTTTATTTTGTGTCTCCTCTGAATGGAACATGGTGATTGTAGCATACGGCTGCAGCAGAGCAGTATTTTTTGCTTCTGTCACTTTCCTACTCACTGTGGCCTCATTGCAATGTAAACTCTTGCACCTCTATAGAAACAAAGCAACCATGACTAGATACAGCTCTAATGTTTTGAGCCATACTGCATTTATTGTTTATTTACTGCTCATGTATTTTCCTCTCAGTCTCTCTTGTCATTCACACCATGCTCTGTGCTCTAAACACAGCCTGCAGTTTAGCTGAAAAGTTTCAGAATTTTTGTCACACGATGGTTTAGTTAGAAACAGAATGTGCTGAAAGTGTTTTCTTCCAAGTTTAAAAATGAAACATGTAGAGTGAAGTGATTTTGATACATTATTATGATTTTAAGCTTAGATTTGCTTTATTTTCCTGACAGAACTGCTAATCAGCAAAACATAGACAGCTGAAAATCCAACTATTCTCTCTGTTTTTGAAGTTTCTGGCTCTGATAAATGTTGCAGATCTTTTAAAAAGTAAAATGACTTTCAAACCCAGTGGCACGTTTTGGGATTCAGAGGGTTAATAAAGGATTCAAAATGGCAAACTGCTCCTTCCTTGCTTAGTTGAGGGGCTGGCTATTCTGTACCAGAGCTAAAATGCTATGTCTAAACCTAAACAGTCACACCTTAATAGTCATTGTTACATTTTTACACTGAAATACAGTCCTGTCATCCCAGCTGCTTAGATCTGCTCTGCATAGCTGCACAAAAGGCAATTGATTAACCTGCTTTTCATGCACAACTATTGCCACTTTTACCCATCATCCTACCCCAGAGCTACACTTCTTATCTCTCAGGTGCATTATTCTATCATTTGAATTATTCATGACTTTGTCAATCATTTTCTTCCTGAAGAACAAAATAATTTTTCTGTTTTCTATTTTAATTAGTGCTTTTAAAAATAACAATGCATTGTAATGTCATAAACAGCCAGTTCTTCCTGTTCATTCTTAATAAATGGAACTATTTAGTGAGTTCATGTTTGCCATGGAGACAGGCCCAAACATCCCCATGTGCTCTGACAACGACTCTAAATGCTGCTTTTATTAGAATAAGATGATGTTCAAAGTCAGAAGTACAAAACATAATATCATGTTGAAATGTTTTACAACGATCATATTATCCTGATCGTGCTCTGACTGTATGTGTCTCACAGTCAGGAGATGATCAGGATATAATAGAAGTGTTGGCAAAAACACAAATATTTCTGTGTTAAAGCTGCAGGAGAAGGAGGTGACAAGGAGGGGGATGCAAGGGGAAAGATTTGAGGAGGTTTGCTCTGTTTTTCAGAGATACAAGATGTGTTTGGATGCAATAAATCTGGAATACATATCAATGATATAGTTCTGGATGACTGTATTGTTTCTAGGCAACGATGGCAAACAGATCTACGCATCACAAATATTCCATCCATCCATTCATTATCTATAAACCGCTTAATCCTCATTAGGGTCGCAGAGGACTGGAGTCTATCCCAGCTGACTTAGGATGAAGGCAGCTGACAACCTGACCCTATCACAGGGCTACATATACAGACAAACAATCATACATACGAGAAATTTTGAATCTCCAATTAACCTCAGCATGTTTTTGGACTGTGGAAGAAAGCCGCAGTACCCAGACAACACCCACGCATGCACAGGGAGAACATGCAAAGTCCATGCAGAAAGATGCCGTGAAGGCTGGGATGCAAACTGGAGATCTTCTAGCTGCGAGGCAAAAGTGCTAACCACCAAGCCACTGTGCAGCCCCATCACAAATAATGTTTACTTGAAATTACTAAATATGCATTGATACAAGAATCAAATGATGGTCAACAAGCTTTACAAGTACGAGTGTAGATTGTACTTAGGCTAAAAGCTGCAACCATCTATTATATATTATACGTTCAAAAGTTTGGGGTCACTTAGAAATGTCCTTATTTTTGAAAAAAAAAATGAAGATCACATTAAATGAATCATAAATGCAGTCTAGACATTGTTAATGTGGTAAATGACTATTCTAGCTGGAAACAGCTGATTTTTAATGGAATTCTACATAGGGGTACAGAGGAACATTTCCAGCAACCATCACTCCTGTGTTCTAATGCTACATTGTGTTAGCTAATGGTGTTGAAAGGCTAATTGATGATTAGAAAACCCTTGTGTAATTATGTTAGCACATGAATAAAAGTGTGAGTTTTCATGGAAAACATGAAATTGTCTGGGTGACTCCAAACTTTTGAATGGTCGTGTATGTTCCAACAATGTCTTCGCAATTTAAAAACATAACTGTAACTTTGCTAAAATAATTCTTTTCAGATGTCATTAATAACATAAGTACTCATGTTTTGAAAATAAATTATTTAATATTTTGCTGCGATACTGTTTTTTTTAATTGCCACAGTTGATTCTATGGGTGACCAGTTGCCCCAATCTGTAGTCCTTGTATGTTAAATAAAGTATACAACAGTAGTGAGTACACCCCTGTACAATAGTGTCCCCTGCAACAGCAACACAGTATAATAAAAGTCAGCTAACCTTTCATTACTAAGACTCAAATTTGTTATTTTTTCAATATATTGTATGCCCACCTTTATTTTTGATGACAGACTCAATCCTCCTCAGCATGGAGGATACCACATTTTTGGAGAGATGTTCTGCAATTCTTTAGCGATTATATTTTTAGCTCGTTGCTGGAGGGATTGTGTTGCTCCAGCTTTCTGTTTAAAATGTCCCAAAGGTGTTTTATTGGATTCAATTCAGGCGAGATATTTTGCCAAGTTATAGTATTTACTTTTTTTTCTTTAGGAACTCTTGAGTATTTGTGACAATGTGTTGTGAATGGTTATCATTCTGGAATATTCCTTTTCTGTCAAACTTCTGCAGACTGAGAATAATCTCGTTAGTCAGTATTTTGGTAAAGCCACAGTCATTCATGGTGCACCTATAAATGTCATCTCCACAACACCTTTTGTACTCAGGCAGCCCTGTATCATCACACTCCCTCTCTGTGTTTCACTATTAGGACTATGCATTCACTGCAGTAGTCCTGGTGCGCTTCATGCTAAACATGTTGGACCAATCAGCAGAACCAATTTATTTTGGTCTCATTTGACCAAAAAATGTTGCCCTAATATTCATCAGGCTTCTGTTTGTGTTAATTAGCAAAGCTTATTTTTCCAAACAGAATGCGTTTCTTGAATTTTGTTCATAGACGTTGATGTTATGAACAGTCCTTCTGCTTGTCTGAGCTGTCACAAAAACTCTGATTTCTGTTGACGACTCTTGCGTCAATTTTGAAACAGCTGCTCCTCTGTTTTTCAGAGCTAGATATTAAAAGTAGCACATCGTCTACATCTTTTTAGGAAGACGACCCCTGCAGCTCTGATTAGTGGCACTAAGACTCATTCTATACCTCCTGATTACTGCTGCAACTGTGTTTCTATTGATTTTTAGTTGGTCATTGGACTTCCTGTGTCCTGTTCCACCTTTGTTAAGCCTGACAATCAGATTTCTCAGTTCTTCTGGCAATTCTTTTACATGTTGAGCCATGATGGAGACATGCAGACAGACATAGCCCATTGGTCCAAAATAGAGGAAGCGTACAGGTCATTTTATAACCACGTTCATGCAGTTAGTTTGATTGGAAATCACAGGTGTATTCAGTTTCTTTTGAGTCTTCACACATGTATTCACTTTTGTTGCAGTTTCTACTTTGGAGCCTCTTTTTTCTCAGTATATTCTTTCAAAAGTATTTGTTTTTCATTGTTTGTAAACAGAAACTCCCTACTGCTGAACTTAACACAACGCAATGACTGAGAGTGGATGCAAGTTTGAATCATTTGTATACCAGTTGTTGGTAGGATGAGGGTTAGAATACTAATCTACATGTACAGTTGTTATGAACAGCAGTGTGAAATACATCTCAGATTGTAATAGGCATGCTGCATTGTCAAACTGGGAAGCAATGTGTGAAATTTTGAGACAAGTAATTAGGCACCGGTCCAGGAGGCCTCCATCATTACACACCTGGTCCATTTAGATCGCTGATATCATGTTAATATTGTGTTCTTTACTTCACAATTAACAATCTAACTACAGAGGAAAAAACAAAAGGTTTCAATAAACACGATGAGCTGTGGGATAATTTAACTCTGTGCGACGTAGAACTGAGTTTGCCCGGTTTAGAGTTAGATCGTTTAGGATGTAATGAAGATGTACAGTTTATAAGCAATGACAAAGCACTCTTCTGTTTTAATACTGTGGGATCTTCTACCCTTTGTTCACTTTAAAATCACAAAGTGCAGTTTGCAAGGCCTGCCGTAACTTCAATTCAAATGTGCAAATAAGCTTCCAAGGAAATAAATCCACAGCAAACTTGTGAAATACCAAAATTCAGAATTTACATTTTTTTAATCTCATTTTGCATAAAGTTGAAAGTAAACATTGTCCTAATCATGTGTACAAAGTTTACAATGCATTGCCTCCAGCAGCACAGATGCACATACATGCATGCCGCATTGTAGTACACACATGTACACACACACACACGTGCATACACACACACACACGTGGACACACACATGCACAGCGGCGCAGAATTGAATGCGATAGGGAAGTGAAAAATGATTAACCCAGGGTCAGCTCTCAGCCTCAATCTCGGCAGCGCTCAAAGAACATCCTCGCCTGATTTACACTCGTCATGTTCCACAGCACACATTTGCATATATTTATTAAATTCGCCGCGCGTTGGAGAATAAAATATAACAGGGTGGAGGGGATGGGAGCATGAGGAGAGGAGTGGAGGAGGGGAACGAGGGAGGGGGTTATTTAAAGGAGGCGTGTTTCTGATAGATTTGCCTTTCATTCATATTCATTTGTTCTCTCTTTTGCTCTGTCTCCCTCTCTCCCTGTGTTTTGTTCATTAGCATGGAGGTCAGTGCAGGCATCAGATGCGCCTGCTCAACGCTTTAGGGAAAACATTGCTGTTGGTCAGCCTATTGAATTGACCTTGTTATCATTGTGACAGACTGTGTTATTTATCAGTTAGTTAGATAAGCCGGCATGGAGGACGGTGATAGTCTACCACATGAAATGAGTCTCGATACCGAATCTACAGTGACAAACACGGCCCTGGGCTGTTTTCACATGTGCTCACTAAACTCAGTTATCTTCAAGTGTGCCAAAAAGTGAAGCAAGAGAAAATGAGTTGTCTTTGAGGACAATATTTTTCAGTTTACATCAGCTTTAATGACATCTCTATTTTTCTTTACATTTTTAGCAGGATGGCCTGAGGGATGGAAATGCTGGTCTGTCGGCTGACTGGTCCAGACTGAAATATCTTAACAACTACTGGATGAAATTCAGTACAGACATCTGTGACACCCACAGGATTAGTCCTAATGACTTTGGTAACCCCCTGACTTTTCTTCTAGCACCACCAGCTGTTTAACATTTGTCATTTAGAGCGAAATGTCTACACAACTTTTGGATGGACTGTCATTTAAATGTGGTGCAAACATGTTAGCCCATAGATTAAATACATCAGGAGTATATAAGTGCTATGACATCTCCATTGGTTTTTGGCCTACCGCTTTGAAGCCTCACATTTAAAAACTGGCTGCATCTATTTGAAACCAGAAGTGATAAAAACAAAACAAAATTTTCTTGAAATGTACATTTTTTCAGTATACCTCAACTTTAATGACTCTGTTTTTCTTTGTGTAATACCATCTTGAAACCTCAACTTTGGGAATAGTCCATCGCCCATTTAGTCTTTCAAAACTGGATGTAACAAGTAGAATTGGGTATTGTGTGCATTTTATAGGTAGAATATTGTGTGTATTCTACCTATTTATTCTGTTTCTGAATGTTTTGCAATCCTCCTTCGACAGTAAAATGCTTTGACTTCAATCACATAATACTGACATCGTTTGACTTTTCAGTGCAGGACTTTTACAGTTTGGTATTAGTACTTTTGCTTAAGTATAGAGTTTGAGTACTTCTGCCACTGCTGCTTAGCTCTATCCATCAGCGTAAACAACTACTTCATGAATATTTGACTTAATATAGGTGTAATGTGTGAGAAAAGTAACAGTACATTGCTGCAGTCATGGAGAAGTACTGTCATAATGTTGCTATGTAAACTTACTTAGGTCAGCTGCTATGTGTCTCGATAAGGAGAATAGTTACTCTAACTGTGTGTATTGTGCTTTTTTGTTCACCGTCACAGAAGAAAAATACAGAGTCCCTGTTCATGTCATGTTACTGTGGTATACTCCTGCATTCTTCACAGCAGAACTGTGTGAAACATGATAAATGTTCGCAGCGGAAACCCTGTGTTAAACTGAAGCTGCAGCAGCAAAGGCGTTCTGATTTCTGGTTTACATTTACAGATTCTAATCCTGTCCTAGTAAAGTGTTTTCTAGCACCATTTACCAAATCAAAGTGATTGTTACGAAGCAATCACACAATTTGGGCTGCTGTTCACCTGTTAGTCAAGCAACTCAGCAACAGCTGAGTAGAGCATAATGCTATACTCACCTTTTATAAGGACAAATGCTTTAGGAGATGGTAGGATATGCATTCAATGTCCCACCCTAGTGATGAGTGAGGAGTGGATCTGAATTAGATTTTCTGAACACCACACATGAACATACTGTAACGACATGTCAATCACAAACATACCCTGCTTTATAGCCTATTTTCCTCTAAGCTGAACCATTATTTATGAATTGAACACCATGATGTATTGAAGGTAGATTGAGATCATAAACTCATTAGGAAAATGTTAATCTAAGTAACAGATTAAGGGAGGAAAAAATCATTTTTCGTAGACTTCTATACAATCAGATTTCTTCTTGCAGCCAGAGGAGTCGTCCCCTGCTGGCTTCTAGAAAGAATGCAGGTTCAAGGCAATATTACCATACTAGCATGCTAATATACTGAGCTAGGACATATAACATGCTACTGTAAACATATAAAATATAGACTAGAGCATGTTAGTGTTGTTGCTGTGAGCATGTCAACAGTTTAGCATACTGGCATTTATATTTAGCTTGAAGCCTGACAAAACTCCCTACAGACTCTCAGTCATCTTACTTTTTGTGTCTGTATTTGAATTGGAGGTTAATCGTGCTGATAAGTAGTCTCATTAAGTCTAATTTCATCCTCATAGACTTTGTTTAATACAGTAGGAAACAAGATGTTTTTTATTCACTCTGGCAGCAGGTTTACTCACATAATTAGCAAAGTGCTTCCACTCACTCCCTTTACAAACTTTGTAATTGGCATCACTTTCTCTTTTTTTTGGTAAAATTTTATTGTTCAGATTTGTACAGTCAACATTGACATAACATGTTGATTAGTCACCCTGAGTTTGCCTAAAACGTTGAAAACAGGCCGGTTTGAAAACATCTTTAACCCGTCCCACCGGCCCCTGCCCTCTGTCCTATCCTATCCCCCCTCACACCATCTGATGTGAGCAGCCGTGGCAGGAGAGATCGATAGGGCTGAAACCTGTCCAGAGCCTAAATCCATCAGTGGTGAGCAGAGAAAGGAGACAAGGCAAGGAAGCCATCAGTCACACACAGGCCCCAGCCATTTACTACTGCAGCCTGCTAAATGGCCATCAGAGGAATATTGTCAATCAGCACACTTCATTTTATGCAATCAAACATATCTATCTATCTATCTGTCTATCTGTCTATCTGTCTATCTGTCTGTCTATCTGTCTATCTGTCTGTCTGTCTGTCTGTCTGTCTATCTGTCTATCTGTCTATCTATCTATCTATCTATCTATCTATCTATCTATCTATCTATCTATCTATCTATCTATCATCTAACTCTTTACTGAAATAGCTCTTGCTGATTTTTTAATTTTTTTTTACACATTTGGGAGATAATACATAAATATGTGTTTGACATGCTAAAGAGAAAAGACCCTCTCTTCTTGGTATTATGAAAAGGCTTATTTTTAACATGCCAAATACACCTGACTTGTTACCAGAATCCATTTTTTGCATGTGGTTCAATGCATGCTGTTTAGTTGTCATGATTGACCCTCTACCCTAACCTTAAAATGACATGCAAAAACCCTAAAATGTGTAGAAATTATATATAAAATGTGCAAGAAGTTGTGTGTAATTTATTCACAATTCCATGTTTCCCATAAGGTGGTGTATGTTTGTATATTTGCAGTATGTTTAAATGCAGAGTAGTTTTCAGTATTTATTTGAGTTGGTAAGTCCTAAGCCAGATCCTTGGATCGTGATTTGGGCTGATTAATGCAATTTTTAACTGACTTATATCAAGAAGAATCTAAGCCCAGTCCATATATAAAAGTATATAATGTATACTGTATGTATATGCAATGATTCTGTCTGCACAAACAGCATGTGTTAGTGTACATATTCATGTTTACATATATAAGCACTCATATGCATTCAAAGGTATATATGTGTACAAAGCATTTTATATGTAAATACATTGTAAACACCTCCACATGTATATACTGTACATGTAAATGCAAATATGTGTGTAAATAGACAAAACAAACAAAACACAATGCAAGAAACAAACAAATAAATAGCACAAATAAAAACACTGGACCATGTCCACAGCTCTGATGGGCCTGGAGCCAGGCAGCCTGCTTCCCTGGAAGGCCCCTGTCTGATACGTAGCAAAACAATTGGCAAGAGGGATGTGAATCTCTCTCTCCTGCTTCCTGTCTCTGTCTCTCTCACACACACAGCGAGGCAGTGATGGCAGAGGACCAGCAGTCTATGCCAGTGGGCGTAGAGGGACTACTGGGCATGCTGGGACCAGCCTCAGGAGTTAAGACTCGCTGAACTACAGCTGCAACCAACCCAGCCATCGCCAGAGCAGGAGAGAGAGTGGCCACGGGATACAAGCTCCGACACACTGCTACAGATACACGGGAACACACACAGGCTCTCCACCATCACACACACACACACACACACACACACACACACACAGACACACACACAAAGACGTCCGTCTGGTCCCGTACCATGTGTCTCAGCTGTGCCAGCATCGCCAGCTCCCCTCAGGCCTGGACCTCCCGTATGCCGCCCCTCTCCACCCTCCCATCCCTCCTCCTCCTCCTCTGCTCCTCCCTGCCGCTAGCCTTTGTGGGCTAATTAGCGGTGAAATTGGTGAATTGCAGGCTCGGGCACACACACACACACACACACACACACACACACACACACACACACACACACACACACACACACACACACACACACACACACAGTCGGTGAATTGCAGGCTCAGGCACAGCAGTGCAGACACTTCAGCATAGCCAAGCGCCACTTCAGCCCCTGAAAAGCCTCTGAAATGGGGCATGCTACACAAAGACAGGAGTGGAGAGGAGAAGAAAGGAAACAGTGGAGGAGAAGGAGAGAAGGAGTGCAAGCGAAGATGGAGGAATACATTTGCTTTGGTTCTCTCCTCACATGTTGCTACTGTATGAACCAAAAAACACAGAAATTAGTGCCTTTTTCTTTCTCGTATTCAGCCCAGGTGTATCTGCTTGAGGGTTACCTGTGTGCCATCAGCTCAGGTCGAGGAGCCAGTGAGTGTCTCTTTCTTTGATAGAGCGAAAGAGATTCCATAATGATTTCTGTGATGGACGACACTCATTCCGTCATCCCTCCATCCCACCCACAGCCCATAAATTACCTCTCATATTATCAGGCTGTATTAAAACCATGCAACGAGTTAGGGCTCTCATTTAAAATTAATAAGTGGTAATTACGGAGGGAGGAGAATCTGATGAGGAAATAGGGGAGGCTGAAAAAGGAGCCCAAGACCAAAATGAAAAGGTGTGAGAGCACTGAAAGAGCGATGTTTCTCCGAGGCGTCGCTGTTTTCTTCTCTTGTCAAAATAATCAACAAAACATGGGAAGATGTAATTTCAAGAACAGTTACAGTCCCACAGATGCTTTGACAGAGCGCCAGATACCACAGCCACTGAGACAACACGGCGTTGCAGCTAAGCATGAAATAAGAAAAGTGAATGGATGACAGGAGGACGGTTACATTGTTGTATCTGCTTGATGCTTGCCACAGGCACAGAATCAATATCTGAAGGGACAGCAAACAAATTAACAGTAAATGACTACACATTCTTCATCCTGCTCAGTCAGCTCATTGAATAAGACTTCTTTCTTTGTTTTCTTTCTGCTTTTCCCACCAATGAACAACTAGCTAGCTATCCAAGAAATGTTCGGTTTTATTACAACTTGGCACATAGTTTCGTAGCTTTGCCTGGCAATGTACTCACAACAATGTAGTTGCAGACACAAAATCTTCCACAAGGACTGGTTAAATTCAAACCACAGCTGTTGTAGTTGCTTTTAAATGTTTTTTTTTTGTTTGTTTTGTTTTTTTTTTACAGCATTTCATTGTACTTCCATATCTGGAATGTATTTTAGTTTTATGACAATTAAAGCTGTGTTTTGTAATTGCCCAACTAGGGTCAAGAGTTGTAAACACGCAACACCTGCAAACTCTGAGCAGCACATCGGCAAGATAATCAAGGAGACTAGGTTGTGAAAAAGAATTCAAATGATAACAATGAGAGGTCAGAAAATCAGAGTGGTTGTTTGCAAACTTTATCTTGTAAACATGTTGCACAGCTGACAGGTGGAATCACTGGTAAACCTGCCTTTGACTTATCATAGCTGTGCATGCACACAGTGTTCATGTGTACTTTCAGCAAAAGTAACTATCCCATTTTTTTCTTCAATGAAACTGACTCTGAAAGAGGCTCAACAGGGCTGGTTTCTATTGTCAGAAGCAGGTCCAGGCCTCCCTTAACCAGCCTCCAAGTTCCTGCAGTGGAAAACAGCCTAATGTTGTTGTGTTTTCAAAGCTCAGCATTAAAAGAAAGGTTTGACATTTGTGGAAATATACAGTGATTATTAGGGAAAGATTGTCGTTTTAAATAAATGTTCATAACAGCGGTGGGATGCGCTTCAAAAAATTAATAAAATTGATTATAGGCTTCGAAATGAATTAATTGTGATTAATCACATTTTTGCCTAATAGCAGTATTGACATAATCAAAATTTTTCGATTCAAATAAATTTTGTCTCACAACTGAATTGATGAATAGACATATACGTGAACTTGCACAGCAAAAATGTTTGTTTTATTTATATCAGTGCATTTTTCATCTGTCTAATGCATTCACAGATTACTACAAACTCAACATGCAATTATAGTGATTATATTCAGAATTTTAAGACTTTTTGTAATCTCAAGTACTTTCAGTTTCTTGAAAGTGATCTATTGTGGGCACAACTAACATATGGTGCATCGCCCCAGCGCTCATTTGCATAAAGTAGTTTCATTTATGCAAATGTGGCGCGGGGAATGGAGCATACTTTCGTTAAACATCTAAACTAGCCATCGTTGAACTAAAACAAGGACAGATTCAGCAGCTTATATCTCATCTCTAATGCAAAAGCAACCGAGCCGCCATGTTGGTCCGATGTTTCTGCACTGATTTACTCAGTGCGTCCTGTGTATCTTCTTTGAGACTAGCAAACAGACTTTAGGTTAATTAGCGCCACCTACCAGGCTGGAGTGTGCATCAGTGATAGAAATTAAGGAATTGAGAAAGGTGCCATTAAATCCATTATTTTTTTAAAGTGTTATTTTTTCTGTAATTAAGTCCCAGGCCAAGTTTATAAGCATAGGCAACTTGTAACTTTAATATGTAACTGAAACCGCAATCTTTCCCAAACCTCAAGAAAGGAAGAAATTACTATTAAAAAATTAGTAAAGAATAAAAAAACTTCACACACTGTCATTAAATGTATTTATAATATGAATGTTTTATTTTATCTGGTCAAATATGTTCACTAACAACTAATCCAAATTTTAATGATAAAAACATAATTCAGGCCTTCAGGACCCCCTCCAGGAAAATCTGTTTTTTTCTTATTTAATATGCTGAAAAACATATCATGACTGAAATAAGTGGTCAACACTGAGGCTGAACATTTGCACTGGTGATCAAAAACTTAGATTCAGACTTCCACTGAATCATACATAACAAACATGAAGAACAAAAACGGTCAACTTGAAGGATGGAACTTTCTGTATCATTATTCTTCTTCAGACTTGGTTTCCAGTTTGAACATATACACTATATTGCCAAAAGTATTAGCTCACCTGCCTTGACTCGCATATGAACGTAAGTGACATCCCATTCCTAATCCATAGGGTTCAATATGACGTCTGTCCACCCTTTGCAGCTATAACAGCTTCAACTCTTCTGGGAAGGCTGTCCACAAGGTTTAGGAGTGTGTTTATGGGAATTTTTGTCCATTCTTCCAGAAGGACATTTGTGAGGTCACACACTGATGTTGGACCAGAAGGTCTGGCTCTCAGTCTCTGCTCTAATTCATCCCAAAGGTGTTCTATCAGGTTGAGGTCAGGACTCTGTGCAGGCCAGTCAAGTTCATCCACACCAGACTCTGTCATCCATGTCTTTATGGACCTTGCTTTGTGCACTGGTGCACAGTCATGTTGGAAGAGGAAGGGGCCAGCTCCAAACTGTTCCCACAAAGTTGGGAGCATGGAATTGTCCAAAATGTCTTGGTATGCTGAAGCATTCAGAGTTCCTTTCACTGGAACTAAGGGGCCAAGCCCAGCTCCTGAAAAACAACCCCACACCATAATCCCCCCTCCACCAAACTTTACACTTGGCACAATGCAGTCCGACAAGTATCGTTCTCCTGGCAACCACCAAACTCAGACTCGTCCATCAGATTGCCAGATGGAGAAGCGTGATTCATCACTCCAGAGAAGGCGTCTCCACTGCTCTAGAGTCCAGTGGTGGCTGCTTTACACCACTGCATCCCATGCTTTGCATTGCACTTGGTGATGTATGGCTTGGATGCAGCTGCTCAGCCATGGAAACCCATTCCATGAAGCTCTCTGCTGAAGCACTGTTCTTGAGCTAATCTGAAGGCCACATGAAGTTTGAAGGTCTGTAGCGATTGACTCTGCAGAAAGTTGGCGACCTCTTGGCACTATGTGCCTCAGCATCTGCTGACCCCGCTCCGTCAGTTTACGTGGCCTACCACTTGGTAGCTGAGTTGCTGTCATTCCCACACACTTCCACTTTCTTATAATACAGCTGACAGTTGACTGTGGAATATTTAGGAGTGAGGAAATGTCACAACTGGATTTGTTGCACAGGTGGCATCCTATCACAGTTCCATGCTGGAATTCACTGAGCTCCTGAGAGCGACCCATTCTTTCACAAATGTTTGTAAAAGCAGTCTGCATGCCTAGGTGCTGGATTTTATACACCTGTGGCCATGGAAGTGATTGGAACACCTGATTCTGATTATTTGGATGGGTGAGCGAATACTTTTGGCAATATAGTGTATGTCTGAATTACTCCAGAGTTGTAGGTGAGCTGATGTGCTTGAGCTGCAGTGAGGATGAATGCATAGAGATGCAGGGACCTGGTGGATCTGTACAATCTAAAAGAAACAACAGTGTCGAGTTAAGGCAGGAAGGAATTACTTCTAAATATGCAACTTTGATAAACAGAGATGAGATTTTAGAGGTTTAATCACATTTTTTTCATATAGATATTTTTCATCTGGGTATAAAGTTCATTAAACAAATCCTCATTTTATCAATAAAAATGTGATTCAAGCATTTAGTTTTCTTTCAAAACACATTTGCACATCTGATGCAAATTACTTGCAAATAGATATTAATTGCAAGGAGACTCCATCAGATATTTGGTGAACTTATTTGGATTAATAAAATTAAACAGTGTGAAGCAGTGTGTGGCCAAGATGGAGCATATTTGTGATTCAGTAAATATCGGATGGGGCCAACTGGAGAATTATGACCAGTTCAGCTTCAGCGGGTTTGTACATCAGATGGTTAAGAAAACATAAACTTAAAAAAAAAAGATTATGATGATGCATTAGACTGTAAATTGTACGTTGATCAATGAATGTTCATCATTAGTGATACATAAACAAGTAATCTGTAAAAATACATATATATAAAAACTATTTTCTAGCAGCCACAATGAAAAATTATACAACTATTTTTTTTATTTACAGTGTAAATATAGTGTTGTAAAGTCATATTATATGAGGCATAGAGATTGCATTATTACATCATTGTGACAGTGTTCAATCCATCAGCCAGCCTCAGATGAAACTGCTTTGAATAAGCAGAGCAGTGTTGTCTGTTGAATTGTCCTACTCATCCTTCTTCAGCCCTCCAGTCCTCCAGGGACACATTAGTCTCTTAATGCTTTGTCATCACCATAGGTTAATGGACCTCACAGCAGTCTGTTAAAAACAATCCTGATCAATACACAGTGTGTGCAGAAAGGGATAAGGTCCAAAAATAGAGCATTCATTTTTTTTTCTTCTAGTTGTCAATATTAGTGACTATGGGGTAGAAATAATCACATATTCAAATTTGTGGAGGCCTGAAAATATGCACAGACATATTTGCAATGTAACTGAGCCTCCTGCACTGCACTGTCATTTACTTAATACATAAGGAAGGTTTTTCTTCACTTCTGTTGTCAAGTGTTTATTTAAAGGGAGTTCTTGGGTGGTTAGCACTTTCACCTTGCAGCGAGAAGATCCCTGGTCCCAGCCTTCCCACGATCTTTCTGCATGGGGTTTACATGTTCTCCCTGTGCATGTGTAGGTTTTCTCCAGGTACTCCGGCTTCCTCCCACAGTCCAAAAATATGCTGAGGTTAATTGGTGATTCTAAAATGTGAGTGTGATTGTTTGTCTCTATATGTAGTTTTGTGATAGACTGGTGATCTGTCCAGGTGTCACCTGCCTTCACTCTAAGTCAGATGAGATAGACTCCAGCCCCCTCATGACTGCACGTCACAGAGGAGGAATTGAAAGTGATGAGTTGAGTTGAAATAAATTTCAAATCTGAGGATTGAAGCATGCCCTTTCAAAACCCCTGGAAGATTTGGAGGTTCATGCTCCCCAACCCCCCTCCCCCTTCCCAAGGCCACCCCTTGGCTAGCTGGGACATGCAGGGCATCAAATGCAACTTGTGACGTATCGAAGAAAAAAAATGATTGAATCATAGGTGTCCAAAGAGAACTGCAGGAATGGAAGCAAGAAAAGCACTCAGAGAGTGCTATACTCTGCCAAGGCTGTTCATTGCCCCATATGGCATTGTCAGAAATGCAACATGTTTTTAGAAATGCAGCATTTGTTAATTAGTTATTGATGATCAGAAATCATGGCAACATAGAATGTGGCCATTTAATATAGATGTACCCACAAACAAAATGACCTTGCATTGAACATAGGCATGTGTACGAATCTCGTGATGTAAATATGTAACAGGCGGCGGGAAATGATGGGACTCGGAAACACCTCCACAATTTAATCAATTGCTTCTTGTATCATTTCCAATAGATAAGTCCTGATAAGTCTGCAGTGATCGATTTGTAGTAGGATTGTTCACTTCTTGTCATAGTATGGAAAGCCCTTTGAACATTTATTCCATATCCTTGATATCAGTCATTAGTTTTCTTCACTAGTTCGGTCTTTGTCAGCACTAGTTGGACATTCCGTCACACTAGTGAGACATTTTGACTTAACTAGTTCAGCTAGTGAGGTCCAAAATGTTCAATAGTGGAACTGGTGAATGCCAAAGTGCTCACTAGTTAACTAGTAACACAATAAACTAATGAGGAGGTGGGGAGAGAGTGTGCATCCAGGATTCCTGTTGGCTCTACAGTTAAAATACACCAATCAGGATTCAGATTTTGTCATTATCCTGCCCAGTTTATTTGCATGTTTTACACGAGTTGACAAGTTGCCCTCTAGTTAACTAGGAGCTGCCTATTATAGGCTACAAATTGACTGGTGAATGCAGAAACCCAGACTACTTTACTTCTTAGTCTATTTTGAAGTTCATTTCTGAGTCCGACTAGTGAGACAATATGCCTTCTACTAGTTAACTATTGAAATGAAAATCAGTGTCACTAGTTAACTAGTGACTCACTTTGGACCCAACTGACCTACTAGTAAGAAAACATGTGTTTCACTAGTTAACTAGTGGGGTCAAAATGAGCCCAACTAGTGTAACAAGTGGATATCTTGACATTTACTAGTTAGCTAGTAAACATTTTGAGCCTTACTAGTTAGCTAGTAAGGTAGAAAAGGTCTTAACTAGTGTAACTAGTGGATATTTCATGCCTTACTAGTTAAGTAGTTACCAATTTTTAACCTGACAAGTTAACGACTAAGGGCAGAAAAACCTTACCGAGTGTAACCACTGCACATTTGGCCCTTACTAGTTAGCATGTAAACTAACATGTGACATTAATGTCTCTAGTGCAACTCAAAGATCAACATGTTCACTAGTGGACTGCATGCAAATTAAGCAGGCAGGCCAAGAATTTTGATTGGTCAGTATTCAGATTGATGTGTAGCTTTAACCCATATGAACCCGGATGCAATATTGAACAATATTAGTATAGATGGACACTTACTGTAAGCGCCATTTTGCAGCCTTATTATAATTTAGGAATTGACCATCTTTGTTGCTGAAATGCAGATATTTGATATATAATTGTAAAATGAAAAGGTTAAATTGTTAATAATTATTCCGCGAGGCTTCCACAGGCTTGTGAATGCAGGAATAATGTTGACGGAAGTGTTGTGTTCTGTCACAGTAAACGAACGGGTGGTGGAGCAATACGGTAGTTTTGCTGTTCTAGTACTACTAGTGGCACTAGTAGTACTAGTGTCAGTAGTGCTACTAGTACTATTAGTGCTGCTAGTAGTACTAGTGCTATTAGTGCTACTTTTTAAATTTCTTTACAAGTTCACTAGTTCAAGTCTTTTTTGACTTCACTAGTACACTAGTGGGCATTTTTGAGCTTACTTGTTAACTAGTGGAGTGAAAATAAAGTTGAATTATTGAACTAGTGAAGACATCAGTAGTAGCACTAGTGGCACCAGTAGCACTAGTAGTACTAGTGGTACTTTTTAAATTAAATTTCTTTACAAGTTCACTAGTTCAAGTCTTTTTTTGACTCCACTAGTAAACTAGTGGACATTTTTGAGCTTACTTGTTAACTAGTGGAGTGAAAATAAAGTCAAATTAGTGAACTAGTGGAGAAATTTCATTTAAACATCAGTAGTAGCACTAGTGCTACTAGTACTACTAGTAGTATTAGTAGCCCTAGATTAAACCTAAATTAATTGAATTATGGTAAAACACAATAGTTTATTTTTCAGCACCAGACACTAGATGGAGCACATTTTATTTTTTATAGGTGTCACTATTAATTTATTTTCAGTAGGCTCTGTTTTTAATAAAATACTAAAATATTATCTTACACTTCTACGGAGCCCTGGAAGGACATGGAGAGAAAAAAAAAAACAATATGTTTTGCGATCTCATAAAAACTTTCTCTTTTTTAAAAAAATTCTTTATGGAAATGTGATTTACAAACAGTGTGGCATATTAAAAAATATAACGCGATATATATAAAAGCACTAAAGAAGTTTTGCGAGTTATAGGTCAATGAACTTCCGGGTCATTTTGTCGCTATGGAAACAACAATAATGGAGCTCACTCATCCATTACTCACTTTTCTTTTTAAATTGGCTTCAAATATAAAGATGTCGCACAAGTAGTGTCTGCTACAAACTCATCACTGTCAGCAGGAGAGCATGCAGCAGATTAAGGCTGCATCCCTCACTTTATGTCTGTCTTTTTTCCTTTTGGAGCTCCGTAGACTGCATGACTGTATGATTGCGACTAATCTACTTTAATATTGTGCATTATTCATATGTTTTTTATCGACTTTTAGTTTGAATTACATTGTGTTTTTTAGGGCTGGACCCGAATATCCGAATATTCGGTTGTTGTGGTGGTGTCCAAATACTAATTTTGAGATCCAAATACTCGAATTTCAGGACTGTTTTACAGGACCAGGTGTGTTTTATCTTAATATACTTAATAAACAGGGAAGGATGGGTTTACAGTTTTATTATTAACATTACTAAAATACATTAGTCTACATTCTACATACATACCTGATGTTTGTCCTCCAACATCCAGAGGTTTATAGTCTGACAGATACACAAACATCACTACACTTTAATGTGATCAAAAGTACTTCTGTATGCACTGAACATCATCAGTAATTAATGACAGAATATTTCATGTCAACTGCATTACTCAGAACCTAAACACAGGTGAGCTCTTCTTCTGCCTGTCAGGTAATAAAACAGAAACCTTTTCAAACAAAAGCAGCGTCTGATCAAACAGGTCTGATATTAGAGCAACATTTCATTCTGGCTTCAACAATTCAATTCATTTTTTGAACACAGTTGAAAAATATTTAATTGCAAAATACTTAAATATATTTAAGCATTTTGTCTCCTTCAGTTTCCATGAATAGCATCCTGCTGGTCCAGATGCTGAAGATGAAGCTGCTGATGTTCTGTCAGTGGAGTCTCCCAGCAGTCAGTGAGGATCTGGGTTTCTTCAGATGTCCCTCTAACAAACTATTGTTTAAATGTTATTTATAATGCACAGTAACAGTCATAAGAGTAGAACAAAGTCATACTACAGATAATGAAGATAAAACAAAATTCATTAGTATACAGTGAGCAATCGGGTAAAACATTAACAATATCAAGTTACGAACATTAACTTTTAACTTCTTTCAAACTGATTTTCTCTCAACAATAAAAAACAAACACTGTGAGGCCAAAGTGTGACCATTACATAAATGTAAAACTACTAATATCCCTGTTTAACCGCTATAGAACCATCAGAACCAGCAGCAGATTTCAAAAAAGTCTTTTTTGCATCCTCGATAATGTGGGCGGAGCAAAAACACATCTGCGTATTTCATCCGTTCCCGGCTAGATGCATACTTTGCTAATGCTAATGCTAATGCTGTCGGACTCCGACATCGAACACCCTGAGAAGCAAGGCTCGAAAATGCACTTCACCCCCCGGCCAAGAAGCCAAATATTCGGATATTCATCATTATTTGGGCGCGAATGTCTGGAGCCCAGAAATTACTGTTTTTCAAGCTCACCAAAGCAAATCATTCTGTGGCTTTGGGTTTCAGAATTTAAAAAGCAACAAGGAAACAAAAAAAATCAACCAGTAAATTGTTACAACAGGAAAAAATGGCTTTAATCTGCATGCATATTAAGCAAGGGGCAGTGAACAATAGTGGAAGCTCAGAATCAGGCTTTAAAGGGTTAAATTTTTGCTGGGTGGAACTCTTACCAGAGAGCCAATAGGAGGTGCCCACTTATGGCACTTTCCTGCCTCCTGATTAGCATTTAGAGCAACTAGTGTAACTAGTGGGCAATTTGGGTTTCACTAGTTCTACTACTAAACATTTGGGCATCACCAGTTAACTAGTTAATTCAAAACATCCTTTAACTAGTTAACTAGTGAGCACTTTGGCATTCACCAGTTCCACTGTTGAACATTTTGGGCCTCACTAGTTGAACTAGTTAAGTCACAATGTCTCACTAGTGTAACTAGTGGATATTTGAGGCATCACTTGTTAACTAGTACAACTTTTGAGCCTCACTAGTTAAATATTTGGACTTCAAGAGGCTTTGACTAGTTAACTAATCAGTATTTTGGCCTTCACAGTGAGATTAATCCATGTTATACTAGTTAACATGTTCAAGCTTTTGCATCTTACTAGTTAACTAGTATGACTTTGAACATTACTAGTTTGGTCCAGTGGGCCACTAGGGCATCAAAAAGCTGACTAGTTTCGAGTTTGGCTCTACTAGTGTGGTTCTAGGTGTCACTAGTTAGACTTCTGTTGGCACTAGTTGGACAAAAGTGTCAGTACTTGCTGAAAATGAGTGACTAGTCAGAGTTTTTGTGCAACTAGTATGGCAAAGTGCATAACTAGTGTGACGGAATGTCCAACTAGTGCTGACAAAGACCGAACTAGTGAAGACAACTAATGTCTGATATCAAGAAAATGGAATAAATGCTCAAAGGGCTTTCCATATCATAGCTACAGTGCCGACGTACCATTATCTTGCAATGATACAGAAATCTTTAACAAATCCATGGATCCAGACTATAAGCTGCATCACTGCCAAAATCTAATCAGGTGGTCCTTGTGTCATTTCTGACCTTCCCTGAAAATTTCATCCAAATCCGTTAGTCCACTTTTGAGTAATGTTGCTAACAGACAAAATAACAGACGGACAGACAAACCTACACTGATCGTCACTTAACATTATGTGACGATGAAAAGAAATTGAGATTTTCTAATGGTGCTAATCAGCAGAATCAGAATCAGAATCAGAATCAGAATCAGAATGAGTTTTATTGCCATTGTTCATGAGGTTCACAAACGAGGAATTTGACTCGGTGCAATGCTGCTACATTAAACATTTAACAAATAGTAGAGATAAAAATAAAGTAAATACTATAATAAAAGCTAACATCTATATTAAAGATAAAAATAAAGTAAATACTATAATAAAAGCTAACATCTATATTAAAGATAAAAATAAAGTAAATACTATAATAAAAGCTAACATCTATATTAAAGATAAAAATAAAGTAAATACTATAATAAAAGCTAACATCTATATTGAAGATAAAAATAAAGTAAATACTATAATAAAAACTAACATCTAAGTACACTGTACAACAAAAAAGTGACTAAGTGACATCAACAAAGTGACAGAGTGACATTGTCTTGGGGATGGTTAAAGTGACCAGTAGCAGCAGGTGGTGGGGGCCACCACATAGTGCAAATATTGTAGTGCAAAAATAGTGATAATTGTTGATGAGTCGGTGCTGAGCTGCTGAACATAGGCACATGTGTGTGTGAGGTAGAGTCATCTAGTGTTCATCAGTCTGATGGCAGAGGGGAAGAAGCTGTTTGCATTGTTGTTCAAGGTGCTTCTGCCAGTTAAACATATGAAGCAGAGAGTGAAAGGGCAGATGCATCTACACACAAGCGGTTGAGTTTTAGTTAGCACTTCTGTGGAGCCAAACTCATCAAGGAAAGCAAGGTTAGAGGGGGACAATCAACACAGTCCAAACAGTAAGTAAACAAGCTAACACTTGTTTGAACAAGACACATGGAGGACCACTGCTAGACACATGCGTGCATGCGCACACACACACACACACACACACACACACACACACACACACACACACACACACACACACACACACACACACACACACACACACACACACACACACACACACACACACACACTCAGTTCCAGCCCTCTGTACATCATTATTTCTTTCTTTCTCTCCATCTCCATCTCCAGCAGAGAGAGTGCCTGGTCTGGCTCCGAGTGTCTGGCACCTTTTGCCAAAATCCTGCTCCAAGTAGGGGCTGATCCGAAGGGGCAACGTGAAAGAAATAATGGCTGGGGGGAAGGAGTGGCGATGTAGGAAGACAAGGTGTTAACACCCTTTTCAACACCAGAGCCCCCTCGCACAAACCGAGCACAGGGAACAGTCTAATTGCAAAATGTGTGTGCAGAGATTCATGTGCGTAACAGTGAGAGTGCTGTGAATATTTCTGTTCACTGAAAGAAAGCAGTTTCTTATTTTCTCTTTAGATATCTGGTTTGTTTAGATTTTCACAACTTCGGCAACACTTTTCAGCTTTAAATTTCTTTTCGATTGTTTCTGCGTTCTGTATTATGTTTTGCAAAAATAAGTTTTCCGTCTTTTTGCGTCTTCCCCCTCCTCTTCTTTGTTTCAACCACTTCTTTTGTGTCTGCTGCGATGCTGCTCCTTCACCTCCATCCAATATACTCAGACAATCTCTTTATTTCTCATTAGTGCATTTTGACAGTTAATGAGTGGACTGGTGAGTGTGTGTGTGTTTCCATGTGCAGGAGAATACATAGCAAGGGAGAAAGTGAAGGAGGGACGGAGGGGGAGAAAGAGATAGTGGATGGGGGTGAAATTCATGTTGATAAATCATGTGGTCAGTAGCACAGGCCTATGTTTATCTCCTGCTGTCAGTGGAGTATGGGGCCTGAGATACTGCTCACACATTCAAACACACACACAAACATCAACAAGACGACAGAGGATTGTTGTTACCTACAATTTCGTGCTTTTCCTCTTTCGTCCTCACCCTCCTCCCTCGCACTACTTCTCTCCTCCATCAGGGAGGATGTGGAGGCCAGATATAGAGCAAACTTGCCGTTTACATTTTTGCTTTGTCCAACCACCCTGAATCCCATCAGTCAGCTGTTTGTGCTGATTACCAGTTGACTAATAGACTTTAAATCAGTCTTTCACTTTCCTCCCCTTTCTGTCAATTTAAGGACATTTCTTGTTAAATGCAATTCCTTCTGTGCACCAACAAGCAAAATTTGCATATTATTCTGTATCAGCTTGTAAATTTGATGCATTGTTCTGTAATTTGTGTGCATTTTGTGTCACTGTTTATACAATACACATTTGCACGCTTTTGGTGAAAGTGAAGTGTTTCATGTAAAACTGGATGAAAAATAGCTACTAGCTATAACAGGTGTTAAGGATTGTGTTTTTTTATACTTACCATATCAAACAGTGGTCCGGTTATGAGCACAAACTAACACGGCTAATATCCAAATCCAGCACAGTATTTATACCTTTAAAAGTTGATTAAAGTGAACATAATGATAGTGATTAGATGCAATAGATAGATAGATAGATAGATAGATAGATAGATAGATAGATAGATAGATAGATAGCAAACAATCAGAAAAGCACTCAGAGTGCGCAATACTGAATGAAAACTTCCACAGCGGTCGATTTGTAGGAGAATTGCAATCATATGATCATTGTAGTGTTCACTTGTTGTCATAGTTACAGTGACGCCATGCTGCTATCTCAGAATGATAGAGAAATCTTTAACAAATCCGTGGATCCAGACTATAATGAATGTATTTTCAAGAACCATTAATAGCTGCTGTCATCAATAGTTTTATATTAACTGTGAATCAAATAAATAATGCAACAGAGCTTGTTAATTGTGTGAACTGCTTGATGCTGGTCGCTTAATTCTAAGGAGCATTTTTGCATCTTTCAGCACATTGTTTTGGTTCTCCTTCCAGCAGCTTTACTATTTAGGTTCTCTTTCACCACTTGCATTAGCCTTGTTCCCAGCTGCACCAGGAATATTCTGACCTCTATCAGTTTGACTCCCAAAACATTGGGATGCAATTGAATATAACTCCTGAAGACTTCTCTGCATTTTTATTTCCGAGATTCACAAAATTTTGTTTGTTTCCTCTTCCTCAAGGTTTTAAGTGACACGATGCAGCCTATGCACTTAATTCGCTGCACTGACTCAAAGGAAACATTTGTAACAATTTTTTGTGACATTTAAAAGTTAGCTTCAAATTTACGTTAGAGTTATATGGAAACATGGCCAGTTAAATACCTTGCAACAATGGGTAATATCATGAAAGAATGTGTTTTTACCCAAAAACCCAATTTTTACCATCTTTTATTCAACTTAACCATGTAGATTTGGTTAAAATGAAACCATTCCAACCATTTAGAACAGATTGTCTGTTCTGAAAAAGAAAACTCTTCTGAACCCGCTTTACTTTACTTATCCAACTCCAAACAGCACACAGACATTAACAAATTGTTGCTGCATGCAGTGGAGAATTGTATATGTCTTTCATCCTCGAGTTACTTATTGCCATTATTGTACATTTAGCAGATGTACTTGCAACAAATAAATGTGGTATATTGCAGGTGATAATATGTCAGTGTTGTGTTCACAGCTTGTTGCTCTGCCCCCAAGTAGCCAAAATATCATTTCAGCTGTGACCAACAGTTACACAACAAAAGTTCTTTCAGATGAACTGCAGGATGTGTTTCCATTGAGCAGAGAGGAGAGAAATATGGGGGAAAAAATAGAAACTGAGGGGAAAATTAAACAAATTTATCAATAAAATAACATCATGACTTGTATAAACTATACAGAGGAATGAGTTGCAGCAAATTCATGTTTCCCATGAACAGTCACACTTTCATTCCTGTGCTAACATAACTGCACAAGGGTTTTCTAATCATCAGTTAGCCTTTCAACACCATTAGCTAACACAATGTAGCATTAGAACACAGGAGTGATGGTTGCTGGAAATGTTCCTCTGTACCCCTATGGAGATAATCAGTCATTTCAAGCTAGAATTAAACAATCTCTAGACTGTATTTCTGATTCATTTAATGTTATCTTCATTGAAAAAAATACTTTTCTTTCAAAAATAACAACATTTCTAAGTGACCCCAAACTTCAGAACGGTAGTGTACATTCAGCATGGTGAAAGATTTTTCTAGAGTTGATGTATGGAGTAATGGGCACAACTCCTACTTTGTAGAGGATGTAAAAATGTAAGTACTAAAATATCTTTTGCATGTGAAGTCCCCATTTTTTCCCAGTGTTAGTAACACCTGGGGGCACAATGCTGTATATGTTGACTGCACGTTGTTTTTCAGTTTCGTAAAATAAATAACCAAACAATTTAACATTAAGTTAAAGTTTTTTCTTTTTCAAACTTTTTCTGTATCAAACGGCACAGAAGACATTTCTGACTTCTCTGTCATAGTTGTACTATTTCCATAGATGTGCAGAACTTTTTCAGATTGCAGTGAAAAAATGAGCTGACAGTGAGTTAAAAATGTGACAAGAGCAAAAAGCAAAAAGCAAAAAAGCTCAGATTCTGCCTGGGCTCCAGAGGGTTAAGCAACACATCGTCCTCCGCCGCAGAGGAATACGGTGCACAACATGGCTGGCCATCTCTGCTCATCCTTACAACATGTTAATCCTTTGTTATATCCATTTCACACACAAGTGTTTCACGGGGATGTGTTTCACCGTACGGCGCTCATTGTTCATGTGCCACCTACTGCGCATTATACAGAGACTGTGCATTTACATATGTGTGTGTGATGACACATGCCGTTAAGTGTGTGCTCTCGCACTCGTGTCTGACAGTTGGGAGTGTCACTGTGACATTGTGGCCTCAGTCTATGTAGATGTGTGTGTGTGTGTGTGTGTGTGTGTGTGTGTGTGTGTGTGTGTGTGTGTGTGTGTGTGTGTGTGTGTGTGTGTGTGTGCGCGTGCGCAACAGGCCGGTGGGAAGAGAGACAGATTGCGTTTTAACAGCCATCGCTGTCATCTCCAACAGCTGTCCTCTTCCCATTCTCTATTCACAGGGCCTGTGTTTGCATTGTCTCCCCCATGACCTCCCTTCAAAGACCTACCAAAGAGAGAGAGAAGGAGAGAGATGGAGCAGGAGCAGGAGAGAGAGAGAGAGCAAGAGAGAGAGAAAAAGAAAAAGCCAGACAGACCATTGGACGGTGAAGATGAAAATAGAGGAAAAAATGCAAATGGAGGCAAAATGTAAGGAAGCAGAGTGAATGGAGAAGGGCTGATGCCCTGACAGAGGCAGCGTCAGATACCCCACTACTGTCTCCCATCTTTTCTGCTATCCCGCTCAATTTCTTCTCTGCCTCCCCTCTGCTCTAAATGTACTAAACACTCCCTCTCCCTTCATATTCCAACTCCACAGCTGCCCCCTCTCCACCTCCCACCACCTCTTTACCCCCTTCCTCCCATTTTATATCTCTCCTCCAGCTCTGCTTCTTCCTCCCCTCTCCTCTCCCCCCCTCTGCTGCTCTGCTGCCCCGTCTCTCTCCCATGTTGTCTCTTATCAGGTAGAGGAGAGATAAGGCCGCTATCTTGCCGTGCCAGGGCTTTGACATGACGCTTTAATGCATAATAAGTTCACTCATCTTTTAATCAATGCGGCCAAATGATGAATTTCTGAAGGGTTAACAGTCAGTCATTGGCAGGTTTCGAGCTAAAAAACACAGAGATAAGGTCTGCCTCTGAATCAGACAGGAGGGTGCTGAATTTTGCACAGACAAGTATGCAAATCAGTATGTACAATCACTGTCAGATTCTTTGCAGACCTCAGAAACGGCGTCTCTTTCTCAGCATTTTCTGAAAATATCTGCTACAATTTTTCTACCTCTATAGCTGGTTTGCCTGAAATCTCCTATGAAGTAGCTGTTGCAACGATTTTTGTCAGATTTGAATGTATTCTCTGTGTAATCTCTGCTTAAGACGACATATTCACACCCCACTCTGAGATAAAAAATCACAGATCTAAACTACACCTGTTCAGTTAGCATATTATTTTCTGTAATTTTCAATTAAATTTGCAAACCTTAAATTTGAAAAACATGTTTACATAATTTTTAAGAAGATTTTCGTCAGGCATTTTAACCACATTGTAACAATCTTTTTCTTGAATTTAAACTCCATAGCTGCCAAATCAAGTACAGATACAGTCACAGCAGACTAATGATGCATTTAAACCACATGATGAGACAGTCTCCAGTTGTCTTTACTCTTCAAGCAGCATTATTCTGCAGAATTGCTCAGATATTTGCTAAAATGTGTCATGGCCTCTTTTTTGAACTTCTTTTACACTATGCCACCTTAACAGGGCTTTGCTTCTTGACTCACATGTTTTAAACAGTCAGGATCACCACTCCGTTGCCTTTATTTTGCTGCTTTATTTTTACTTTAAACAAACATTTTTAAGTCTAACATGAGGTTAAAGACTGTACTAATGCTCCATTCTCCTAAGTTTTCTTTTATGTTTGTTGAAAAATGAGAAACTCTGTCCCACTCCTTTCTTCCATCGCTGCTACTTATCATTACTCAGAATATTATTGGATAGAAAAATGCTACCTCACCTTCAAAAATTAGCAATTTGCAATTGCAATCAACACAATAGAGTGGCTCAAACAAGGCAGGTGCAAGAGCAGACAACCGCTGATACAACACAATACATTCCAACTTGTAGTACTCTTTCAGAGAAAAGAACTGCGTAGCCTAATCTGCTAGTTAGTCAGTGGAGTTATGTGATGATTGGCGTGAGCTTGTCTGTTTGTCTGTCTGTTTGTAACATTGCTCAAAAACGGACAAACGAATTCGGATGAAATTATCAGGGAAGGTCAGAAATGACACAAGGACCAACTGGTTAGATTTTGACAGTGATGCAGCTTATAGTCTGGATCCATGGATTTGTTAAAGATTTCTGTATCATTGTGAGATAAAGTCACGGTGTCACTGTAACTATGACAACAAGTGAACGCTACCAGCTGCCTGCTGACCATCATATGATTGTGATCCTACTACAAGTCCACCATTGCGGACTTATCGGGACTTATCCGTTGGAAATATTATAAGAAACAATTGATTAAATTGTGGGGGTGTTTCCGAATCACATCAATTCAATTTAGGTCACGCGATTCAGTATCCGTACATAACGTATACATGCATAACATACGACTGTGCTCAGTGCAAAGTCATTTTGTTTGAGGGTACATCTATATTAAATGGCCACATTCTATAGTGCCGTGATTTCTGCTAAAATTTTTTCATGATTTCAGCCATAGGAAATGATACAATGACTGAGCAATATCACTTAAATTCAAATGACAAACTGTGTTCTGTCTGAATAATTACAATATTTCAACAGTGGGGTATTTCCTCTCAAAACAAATACCACAGGGAGACTGTTGGAAATATAGGTCTTAAAGCAGAAATTCAATGCAACAAAAATGAACACCCCTGTGGCCACTAACACACAAGTTAGGAAACTTGTAGTTCACCTGTGATTTCCAATCTGCCTAACTGCATGAACATGGCTATAAAATAGTTGTGAACAGCAGAACTTTCTAAGTTTTGGACCTGTATTTATCTGCATGCCTGCATTACGGCTCCACATGGTAAAAAATTGTCAGAGGAGCTGAAAACTCTGATTGTGAGACTTCACAAAGACACAAAGATAAGAAAGAATACAGGAAGGTCGGTAACCAACTAAAAATCAGCAGAAAGACAGTTCAGTCAGGAGGTATAGAATGATACCTATAGAAGAGTTGTAGTGGTTGTCCTCCTTAAATAAAATCACTGGCAGTGCACTACTTTCCCAATCTAGCTCTGAAAAATAGACAAGCAGCTACTTGATACAGTGAACCTGGTCACACCTACCACAGTGAATGCATAATCCTGAGAGTGACGCACAACGTGGAAGTGTAATGATATAGGGCTGCATTAGTGCCACTGGTGTTGTGGGGATGACATTTACAGATTACATTATGAATGACTGTAGATACACCAAAATACTGGCTGACAATATAACTCCCAGTTTGCAGAAGTTTGGCGAAAGAGGAATATTCAAGCAAACTAACAAATTCACACAAGAGTTTCTAAAGAAGAAAAAAAGTGAAAAATATGACTATTAGCGTGTTCCCAATAAAACACCTTTGCAGTATTTTAAAAAGAAAGGTACAACACCACAACCCCTCCAGCTGAAAAAATGACGAATGGCAGAACATCTCTGAATAAATGTGGCATCCTCCATGCTGAGGAGGATTGAGTCTGTTATCAAAAATAAGGGTGGATACATGAAATATACAGAAAAAATAAGATCTAAATCTCAGTCATTAAGGCTGTACTGACATTTACTGCACTGACTTTATTTAGCCTGTACTTTTAAACTAATAAATCTAAACTTTTAGCTTTAATTTGAACATAAGAGCAAACATCCTACTTTTCAACTTAGAAGTAATCAATTGACATTTAAGTGATATTACACAACGGTGTGCTCATTATTGTTGTATACTGTAAATTGCTCATTGAAAAGGGGGAAATTGTTTTGCATCCTAGGTATTCATGAAAGCTGACTGTCACCATCTACCTCAGGAAACACAATCTGCCAAAATCTCAAAGGCTGTTTCCACAATTATACCTCAAAATGTTTTGTCACTCTTAACACCAAGAGTTTCTATTTCCAGCAGACTTGACTATTGTTCTATTCCTAAGAAATCTTTAAACAAAGTTTAGATGAGCCAAAATGCAGCAACATGTCTTCTCACCGAAACTGAAGGTCGAGAACATGTTACTCTAGTCTTAAATGCTTCACACTGGCTCCCTGTTTATTTTAAAAGATTCATCAAAATTCATTTTCAAGATTTGAATTCTCAAGACAAGCTCAGGACTATTGATCGGACAAGTTAGTTGGGCACAGAACTTTCAGATTCCTAAGATTCTCTAACTCTGGTCTCCTAACTGTTCCTCAGAGTAGATCTAAGGCATACAGAGATGGTACATAGAACCTAGAATACCCTTCTACAGGCTCTCAAAGCCTTTGAGTCCGTAGAGAACTTCAAGTGAAACCTTAGAACGTATATTTTTAGGTTTGCCTTCATGTAATTTTTTATATGGTTTTATGCAATTTACTGGTATCAGACCTATCTATTACTTTTATTACAGACTCTTGCATTTTGGTTGTCTTGTGTTTACATTTTATTTTTTCTCTTTTTTCATGTATAGCACTTTGAATTGCACTTGCTGTATGAACTATGCTATACAAAAATATCTCATGATTATTAACAGTTCAGCCAGAACATGTCAATATAATGAAGACATTTTAATCTTTGAAGCACCTTGGCTTGGAAAGATTTCTCTCTCTCTCTGGTTTTATCTGTACTGATTTTTTGCCTTGACACCAAGCAGCACCAGACCAAAAAACATTCAGAATTTAGACTTTTTCAGACAGAGAATGCCTGCAGCAGTTTTTTATAATACACAGTTTGTATCTGTTTTGAAAACTGGAAAAAAAATATTTACAGTGCCAAACCACTGTGGTGTTCTTAGATTTTTAATTTAGTTTAGTTCTTATCTTAGAATTTGGCCATTAAGGTATGTTTTGCACTTCACCCTCACTTCCTTCATTTTTTAGCATCACCTCCATCCTCCCTCAACCTCTCTTCACTCCCCCCTTCAGACTCCCTGTACCCCACCTCCCCCTCCTCCTCCTCCCCTCTTGATGGTTAGTTCATGGGTCATCCGGGTGACAGGGTCTGAGCTGCGAGATAAGAAGTGGTCAGAATGGCATTACTACACCCGCCACTCTGAGGGGTGATGCTGGGGCGGCGGCTGGATGGCGAGAGGGGCATGAAACAGGGAGGGATCAGGCCGTGGAGGCGGGGGCTAATCTGCCATCGTTTGAAGTAATAATACATTGGTGATAATCATCACGACACGCAGAGAGAGAAGAACACAAACACATGCGGGTGCTGCACACAAAGACAGAGACAAACAGGCAGGAACAGCAAACAGAAATACAGAAAGAGGCTGATTCTTATTCTCTCTCTGTCACTCACTGTAAATCACAGCTCTCTGTACTTCCACCCAGCCGCTGCCCCTCCCTCCAATCCTGTGTGGATATCAGGCTGGTGCAGAAGGGCTCAGCCCAGCTGATAGCAGGTCCTCTGGGGGTTGGGGGTGGAGTACTGAGGGGTGAGACATGGGTGGGTGGAGGTGGTGGCAAGGGTGTGTGTGTGTGTGTGTGTGTGTGTGTGTGTGTGTGTGTGTGTGTGTGTGTGTGTGTGTGTGTGTGTGTGTGTGTGTGGAGGGGTTAGGGAGCACCAGCTCAGGGACTAGGAAGCTTACCCTGCTCCCTCAGATATGGAGGTCAGGGGTTAGGCAAGGCAGGACGGCTAGAGGAGCACGACTGGTGTGTGTGTTTGGGTGTTTGCCTGGCTCTTTGTACAAATGTGTCCTGTGTGCCAAGATAATCATAACTCCTGAAAATCTTAATATGTATGCTCTGATTGACACCCTGCAGTTCGTACAGCTGTTGCCAGAGCACAGCATTCGGCCCGGCAGATGAGCCTGTGTGCAGGTGTAACAACTCATGAAGAGAAATTGTCCTCTTTTCTTCTTTTTTTCCTCGAGTGATTGTGGAAATATAATCAATTTAAGGGACACTTCATCTTGTAGCAAAATGGCAATTTGACCCCTGCAGAGCGCAGGTCTGATGTGACAGTGAGCGGTGTAATGTCACAGGTGCAGAAATGCTACTGAACCACATGCTAGCATTAAAAAGAGAGAAAGCAATTTCCTTTGTTTGGCATCCACTCGGTTTTTCCTCACACTGGGATATGACGACACTGAGCTGAAGTTTGCCAAAAATTATTGCTGACAAACATTACCTTTTAATAGGTAATTTATTGTTATTTCTGAGTTGCGTTTTGCTGCTTTTTCACTTTAAGACAAGGTAGAAACTAAATGTCAAAAAACATGGTTTGCAACATGTGAGAGTTTCCTCATCTACTGATGTTATTAGTGAGACAGCATCATTTGTCATTGCCTTCCAAAACTATTGAAAATCTATGTATATAAATAAAAATGTTCTCTGACCTGACATTTTAGGTTTATGAACAAAACAACTTGGCTAGTGAAAGATTTGGGTTTAAACAAATAGCACCCTGGAGGCCAAACAGTTGCAATGTATGTCACATGCAGTCGGGTCTTAAAGTATTAGTACCCATCCCAAGTTTTCTTTCATTGTGAATTTGACCAATATTTTTTTTTCTGGCTGAAAATGACATTAAAAGGTGACAAACTCAAAGTAAGACGTTGTGCTAGAGATGTCACTGAAGAATTGTATTTTTTTTGTATGGTTTTTGGCACATTTTACTAAAAGTACCATTTCCTAAACTCTTCATATTCCTTGAATTTGTCACTAATCTCTGAGAAAATGCTGCTTTTATATAATTTTACATGTTCTACAGTGTTCTAATATACTATAAACTAAAAGCAGCTGATTAAGTAGTTCTCTATACAGTTACGAATCAGTTGAGCTGAGTGAGCTGCTATTAGGGTTCATCACTGAGAGAAAGTTGTGCATTGTGGCCACTCACATGACAGGGAAGGGCTATGAATCCATATCCACCTGTTTTCAGGTGCTGGTGGCCATAGTGCAAAGCAAAATCACAAAGTACAAGGTGTTCCACACTGTGAAAAATCTAAAAGAAAATGGTAGGAAACCAAAAGTGACCCCTGCACTGTAACAAATGGTAGAGGCCAAGAAGAATCCAAGGATCAGCACCAAAACCGTCTTAATGAATCTGAGCGGTTCTGGTAGAAACATCTCAATCAGACACTGAACAAAGCTGATCTCCATTGATAAAGACCAAGCAGGACTCTCCTTCTCCTAGACAGAAAAACAAAACCTTGACTGACAAAGACTGAAGCTTTAGGTCATCAGTCTTGTTTGGATGAGATGAAAATACAGTTGACAGGAACAGAAGATAGGAGAAGCATTCAAACCCAAGAACACCATCCCCATGCTGAATCATGGTGCTGGAAACGTGATCTTTTGAGGGCCTTTGTATTATTGTGGAGGAAAACAACTAACAACTTGCCCTTGGGCAACACTGAAGGTTCCAGCAAGACAATGAACTGAAATATGCAGTCAGAAAGAAATGGTTAACAGATAACGTTATAAACACGTTGGAGTGGCACAATCATAGTCCATCAAGAATCTGTGGAGGAACTAAAGACCAGAGTGATGGTGAGGAAACCTTCAACCTCCCACAAAATCCCAATGGAGACATGAAGATAGACTGTAAAAACTGTTGATGCTGTGGTGGCAAATAAAAGCATTCCCATTATTTCCTGAATAATTATGGACATGACTTTTTTAGTAAAATTATAAAAAATAAATATAACATTAACATCTCTAACATAATGTCTTATTGTCTTTTGTCACCAGTTTATTTCATTTCCAGCCAGCAGAAGTCTATTGGTTCAATCAAAATTCACTATAAATCAGAAACTTGAAATTATATTGAATAATTTTCAATGCAGCATCCCTAGTTTGGTTCCAGTCTAGGACCTGTGTTGTATGCCGTACACTTCTCTCTCACCCCACATGTCCTGTATGTCTTCACTTCAACTGCAAATGAGGCGAAAATATGTCCAAGAAAATCAAAAAATAAAATAACTGCCTGTTAAAAGTGGTGAAAGATAGTACAGGTTATGGTTAAAACAAACACATCTGTCTCCAAAAAAATGACATACCTAAACAACTAAACTGCATTCTTAATTATGCTTTAACGGAAATGTAATTTCTGCCACAGTATGTTTGTGTGTGATGCATTACAAATCAAATCAACATATACTTGCCATTTATTTTCTTGCTTTTCTGTTCCTCGTCAGCCACCCAGTTATATATTAGATGGGGTTAAACTGGGACCCTTGCAACCCAGAAAAAGGAAACATGTCATGAAAAGGTTGTATCTGAGCCCAAACAGTGATATTTCTTTCATAATTTTGATGTCAAAACTTGAGCAAGTTTCTAACAAGTAGTTAATATATAGAAAGCATTAACAAAAGTGCAATAAAACCTAAACCTAACCAAACCACAACTAAACAATGTGTAGAAACTGAAATCTTAGAATATTGGTTCCACATATGATGTCCTGGGTGAAGGTTCATCTGCTACTTATGCCTTCATTTCTACCTTATAACATGGACTTTGTGGCTCTTCCAAACTAGAAGCCTTTCCTACTACATCCAAATCTTAGCTTTGAGTTAAAAAATGCACTACCAGTCAAAAGGCTTAGAATGCCCCAATTTTTCCAGTTTTTTATTCAAATTCAAGTAGTTCAAGTCCAATGAATAGCTTTAAATGGTGCAAAGGTAAGTGGTGAACTGCCAGAGATTAAAAAAAGGTAAGGTAATCTAAAACTGAAAAATAATGTACATTTCAAAATGATGCAAAAAGATATTTTTCAGGGAACCAACCAATGGACTACTGAAGACTGGAAGAAGGTATTATGGATTGATGAATCAAAATATGAAATCTCTGGTGCATCATGCAGGATTTTTGTACGCCATTAAGTAGGCAAAAGGATGGTTCCTCAGTGTGTGACATCAACTGTCAAACATGGAGAAGGAAGCATGATGGTCTGGAGCTGTTTTTCTGGATCCAGGGTCGGTGACTTGTACAGAGTGAGAGGAACCCTGAACCTAAACGGCTACCACAGCATTCTGCAGCGCCATGCAGTAACCTCTGGTATGAGAATAGTTGGTCAGGAGTTCATTCTACAGCAAGATAAAAACCCAAAACATAAGTCCAAGCTAAGCCAGAACTACCTTAGGAAAAAAGAACCAGATGATGAGCTTGAAAACATGGAGTGGCAGCACAGTCTCCAGATTTAAACCCCATGGAGCTGGTTTGGGATGAACTGGACAGAAGAGTGAAAACAAAGTAATCTATAAGTGTCACACATTTATGGGAACTTCTGCAACAGAGTGGGAAGAACTTTCTGAATAATACTTGATTTCCATTGTGGAAAGAATGCTACAAGTGTGTTCAGCTGTTACTACTACTTTGATGAGTCAAAAGTTTAGAATACATTTTGGTTTTTAAATAGATTTTTTTTAAACTTCATTTGTTTGTTTTTTGCTTTCATTTCAGAGTACAATGAGACATCAACATGCATAATTTCCAATAAAAAAACTGGAAAACTTGGGGTTTTCTAAAACTTTTGCCTCCATTCTACCTTCTACCATGGACATTGTGGCTCTTCCAAACTGGAAGTCTTTCCTATTACATCCAAATCTTAGATTTTTTATTTATTTATTTTTTTTTAAGTTATTTTTTTGGCCTTTTTTGTGGGCTTTATTAGATAGGCGCAGTGAGAGAGAGACAGGAAACAAGGGAGAAGAGTCGGGGGAAGACATGCAGCAAAGGGCCGCGAGCGGGAATCGAACCCGGGCCAGCTGCGTCAGGGACCAGCCCTGTACATGGGTCACCCGCTCAACGCGTAGAGCTACACGGGCACCCCCAAATCTTAGATTTGAGAGAAAAAATATGTTTCTTTCAAAGCATAAATAGGAGTGCAAGGGATGGAAGATTGAAACAATCCTACAGTCTCTCAGGTCAAAAGCCCTATTTGCACAGGATTAGTATTACCTGAGGTTCTCTAGTAATTTGAAATAATTGCAGAGGTCGTCTGAGACTTTAATCCTTTGCAAATCTTCCACTGTTCATAATTTGCAAAGTCAACATTCTACCGTATATTACCTTGCAAATTTCACCAAACACTGAGGTTCTGTGAAAATATTAGTCCCGTGTAGTTTAGCATCATGGTGATTTGGAGTTGTTGTTAAAAATGCTTTTAAAATGTTTTTGGTTTCTTTGGCCTCTTTCCTGCTTAAGAATTATAGAGTTTGCAATTATAAATCAAATTTTGTAGTATTTTGGGTACAGACTCAGGGAGGTCATGTTGCTACACAGCATGGAAACCCGTTCACAGAAAGCTCAAATCCCTGAGGGAAGCAAAATCTTGATGGATGATGAGATCGATAAAATATGGCAGCATGCAGGAAGGAACAATTAGTTGTCATTCAACAAGCCTTTGTGGCAGCCTTTTTTATATCTTTCGTTTGAGTAAAATTGAGTAAAACTTTGCTCATGCACCAGACGAACACAGACGTGGTAGGGAATTTCCAGAACACATGAGGTCCACAGGAAATACTAGCATCATGCAAATCAGGCTAAAGTCCACCATTCTGTTGACCATCTAGCCCATCTATCCATCAACCCAAAGCCTTCTGCAGTAGCATAACAGTACCCAACTGTTTCCTGCTTTGCTCCTGATGGACAAAACCTAAAGCTTATACAGCTGCTAGAGTTATTTTGACACAAACATATGTCATATTTGTGCAGTTGCATTATTATGAAGAGGCTGGCTATATTATATATTTTTGTTATAAATCACATGACCAAACTGTGCATCCAAAGTTTGATACATCTTATTTCTCTTTGTCACAGAGCTCTACTGTTGTCCAAAAAACCACATCAGTGAGCCACTGTGTTGCACTGGTTCCTGCATTACAGTTACTGTTTATGTTGGCACATAGCGCTGGATCAAAAGTTGCAGAATCATTTGATAAATCCTGGGAACACTGGACGGATATATATTCACTAGAGCACAAAATATGTATTAATCAGTGGCTGAAAATAGTCACTATTTTGTCCCGTTTGAGTAACGTTTGCTATAAACTCCCATGCTCAGCTGTTTTAGGAAATTACTGAGCCCCTATTCAGAAATGAACCTATATATCTGTGAGCTGTTTTTAATTTTATGGCTTCACTCGTAACCAATCGCCCTGGAGCCACAGACAGAGCAGGGAAGTCAGAAAGTTGTGACAGGGGAGCTTGTTGGTTTTAGTCTTTCTATGGGATTTTCTGAATATGCAATAGACCAGCATCATCCTTTTATAATTTCCATTCTCTCGGCTGTTCTTTCCTTGATTTCTCCTTTACTGCTTCTCCTCTTGCCTCCCTATTCTGTCATCTGACTTCTACCTTCCATCCTTATTCTCTCATGCCTCACAGGCTCTCTAATATACCTTTACTACGCTCCTTCTTGCCTCTATAGTTTTTCTAACCTGTCTTCCCCCACTCCTCCCTCCCTCCCCCCTTCTCTCTCTTTCTCTCTCTCGCCATTTCAGCTCCTGCATTCTTATCTCTGTGTTGCCGTCCTCAGTAATTATTATTATGTGCTGCAGAGATAATTCGAAAGCTGTGAGGAGAGAGAGGAGGGAAAAAAGGGATGAAAGAAACAGTGGCTGTGGCTTCCTGGGCTGTGCTTCTCTTATCTGACCTTGGGCAGAGCCACTTATTGTTAGGCAAATCTCATGTGCAGAAAAATGGAGTGAACGGCTGTGAGAGCGAGTGAGGAGGTAGCGGTGGTGGTGGTGGTTTGGAGAAGGGAAGGGAGGGAAGGGGGTAGTCGGGAGGGGATAGAGAGGGAAAAAGGCAGGGAGAGAGTGAGGAGGAGATGGATGGAGGTGGAAGGAGAGACGTCAGAAAGCAGCGGGTAGAAGGAGTGTTTTATGGAGCGATAGGGAGAGAGCTGAGCGGCAGAAGAGAGGGATAGAGGTGTGAAAATTCACAGAGAGGTAGGCAGACACAGTCCAGGCGACAGGGATGGCGGAGGGAGAGGGAGGGCGGTGATGAAGATGAACATAAAAGAAAAGTGGAAAATGAGGAAAAGAAAAAAAAATAGCTGAATTTTTTATGGAAAGAGAAGGGTAGTTTAATATCCAGTATCCAGCTTTCATTGCCTAGTGAAGTACTGTAGACACTTTAGGCTTGTTCAAATAAATCCCATTCCCCTGCTGAAGAGTCATAAAATCAATTCACTTTTTGTTTGCCAAGAGAGCATGTTCAAACCTGTCCATACTTAATTGTACTCCTTGTGTATCTGATCCTTGATTCACACCTTTCTCTCCTCTGTTGACTATATCCCATTGACTAAAGTTACACATCAACTCTCAGTGACCTCTCCTTAGTGAATTCATATTGTATTTGCATGATGTGTGGAGCATTTTCAGTTTTCCACAAAGTGTTCTCACTGAACTGTGCCGTTTCTTTGCATGTGGAACTGTTACCTCCTCCATGCAAGCTCCTGCAGGTGAGTTTGACGAGTCTGGCTTGAAACTGCGAGATGAGCACATACGCTTGTGAGGAGGAACCATAAATTCCCATCAATGGCATCTTGGCCCACGAGGGGCTGATATGTGGCCTTTTCCGCCGCTGCAGCTCGCCTTCCTTTAATTACAACCCATTCTGCAGGAACAACAGACTGTCCTTCCACCAGATTTAAAATGACCTACTCGGAGTAATTAATCGGCCTGTGTGTCCTTCACAAGGTGCGAATCGTGTGTGTGTGTGTGTGTGTGTGTGGGGGGGGTGTGTGTGTGGGTGTGTGTGTGTGTGGGGGGGGTGTGTGTGTGTGGGTGTGTGTGTAGGTGGGTGGGATGTGTCATTCTCTATTCAGATTCTTCTGAATAAGACAAAATCAGAAATATAAGGTAGATATAAAAAGCTTGGATGGTCAGAGAGCGTTGCCACGTCATGTGATTTCAAGTTTTAAAACATTTCTCAACATAACTAACTCTGTCTCACAAAAAATTATGTTGCTGTATTTTCTTACCTGTAAGGTAAAACTATAACATCATGGGAAATACTTCCAGTTTAATGGAGCCGTTAGTAAGCTCATGTTAGGAGGCTGGACATTAATTTGCAGCAGGACTTTCACCCAGGACTCTGAGGTTCATATCCTATTAGGGACAATTGTTCTTAATCCTTAGATGCATAAGTGGGTCAAAAATAATCCAGTGAGGTTGTTTTCTTGCAATGTCTTTGTCATGAAAAGTTTTTATCATTTAATTTTCCAGCTATTCCTTAAAAAACATGTTTTTGATGTCATTCCACTTAAATTTTTAAGTTACCTTTTATGCTTTTTAAGAAATGGTAATATTTGTGCTACTCCCCCAAACTCTTGATAACTGATAATATCGTACAAGAGGTGATGCACAAACTTGGAGGGACAGAGAGCAGCAACAGCTGGAGGAAAAGAGTGAAAAAATGTCAACAAAATGGATGTTGACATTGTTCTGTTGCTGCTCTGTGTAATATTCCTCTTTTTCAATTATCAAAATATTCAAAATCTGCTATAAAGTGAAAAAAACATATTTCAAACATGAAATCATTCTTGTGTGGACAAAAATATGATACAAACAAATAATACAAAGTATTATTCTTCATCAAAATGAAAAAAATGGCATAAAAACACAATGATTCTTGTATGGGTCATTTTTCACCTACTTAAGGAAGAGTGTAGGGTTCAATCACTTGTGCATCTAAGGGTTAAGACCAATCCATGCTTTACATGTCTGTGTCTCCGCTAAGGTCCACAACGGTCATATAATGTAAATTTTTTATCCATCCAAGTCCATGAAGATCCGCATGGCTTCCTCAGTGGACATTCACAATGTAGCCCAAGATTTGTGACCATACAGTGTCCACACTGCAAGTACACTGACTGCAGAGGACCATGAAAACCAGTGGGTCTCAAAGCAAATGCTTTCTGGAAGGAGATTCTCTGTGAATCACATCTTTAAAATTAATTCATTCTTTGTAAGAGTTGGAATTAATGTAGTTACTTCTGCACTTTAGCGATGCTTTGCATTTGTATGCAGGAGCCCAGTTTGTTTTTCTGTTTTCCATATAAGGGGTAATGTGATCGTCTGTGCAGCAGACCAGTACAAACCTATTTTAGAACGAACAGAAACACTGTCTGGTTTCAGACTCTGCATCAGTTGGTGGCAGCCATGAACTGATATTAGGTGGATAAATACAGGACTTCTAACCAGGAGACCTGGAATCTGTGTGAGACCATTGTTTCGCACTTATCTCATGGTTACCTTTAGGCAGCGAAGTGTAGTGTTAGATATAGGAGAATATCGCAGTTTGGATTTCAAAATGACTCTTAACTGATTTTTTATCCTCTTTTCTGTTTCACTTTTTTTGCATCTATTGTTTGCTGTTGAGGGATGTAAAACATGTAGCACTTTGGTCAGCTCATGCATTTGCCAAAATTTCCAACTATTCCTTTAAATATAAATCTAACAAATAGTGCTCAATATTAATAATAATAACGATGATGCTACCATAGCAGCTGCATTGTATTTGCAGGTTTCCTGTGGATAGTAAATGCTCGCTCCTACAGTCGAACAGTATTCAGGAAGCACTGCAGAGATCAGTGAACATTGCACTCAGTCAGACACTTTCCAAGTGAAAATGATTTGATATATCAGCACAATCACTTTCATCAAACTTGATCAGGCTTGTTCAGTTCTGTCAGTAAAAATAGCATTCATGATTTCTATTGAAAACATAATGTGAGGAGACAAAATATGTCATCATTATTGCCACCATCATCTTCCTCATCATCGCTGATGTAAGCCACCTCCCATGACCTCCTGCCCTGTGATTGCTGATCTGTCCTCTTTAAAGCCAAGGGGGCTCCTGTGTCCTCTGCCCCCTGTCCTCCCTCCACCTCTACAACCACCACCCTTTCTGGCCCTCCACTCTCTCCAGTCCACCCCTGCCGGCTGCTCAATTCAGCTTCTTTAACCGAGGAACAAATAAACAAAACACCCCGGGGTAATGAGGCCACCTCGGGGAACAGACACAGTGAAAGGAGCTTTGCGTATTGATGTGGGATTGACCATTATTGAGAGGAAGGGATCGAAAAGGGAGGGAAAAAGAGGAGATACGGAGAGAGGAGCTCTGATCTGATGGAGTGGATTGAGTTGTCTGCTGCTGTTTGAGTGAAAAAGGTGACAAGACAAAACCCTGATCAGTGACTCAGGCAATGAGATAACCACCTTTGGGCCTTTGTGCTCAGAGTAGTGGTCTGGATTTAACCCGGGCTTTCCCACACTATGAACAGGATTGGACAATGTGAGTGGATGTGTGGCCACAGTGACCCATGAGTGTAGAGCAGTGGTGCCCCTCATCAGCTGTTGTGAACACAACCACATCAGGCTAACTGAGAGCAATAAAACATCTGACATATACACTGCCTATAAAAAGCATTCACCCTTTGGAAGTTATCCACTTTAATTGCTTTTCAACACTGAATCCTGGCCAGCTGAATATGGCTTTTTGACAAAAAGACTCGTAAGCCAACATGAAAACAATGTCAATTAAGTTAATATTAGGGCTGGGACTTTAACGCGTTAATTTCGATTAATTAATTACAACGGAAAAATAACGCGTTAAATAAATTAACGCATTTAACCGCACTTTTCTCAGTTCCCTCATTTCTGGCACACCAGTAACTCTGATGAACACTCCAGCCCAGTAGGTGGCGGTAATTAACCTAAATTCTGTTTGCAGCGGCGATGAAGAAGCCCAGGAAGCACTGAGTGAAGTCAGCACGCTGCTGAACAGTGAAGGAAGACAAGATTGTTCTTTTACAAATCTTCCTGATGGCAGCTTGGATAAAAGCCTGGTTGTGTACAAATTGTATAACAAAGACTTTTCTGATCACTGCGTCTCTTCAAGCCGATGGTATCACCTTAATGTAAAACATGTTGCTGTTAGCACCAGAGCTAATGTTAGCTACGACAGTCCTGCTAACGGTGTAGCCATCCCATAATAGACCACTTTTCAAGACAGTGCTTGAGTTTACAAAAAGTCTTAAAATGTTGAATATAATCACTATAATTGCACTTTGAGTCTACAGTAATCTGTGAATATAGTAGACAGATGGAAAATTCAGATAAATAGAAATGAAACGAATAATTTTGTTGTTTAAGTTATTACACTATCCAGGCTCTGCCTCCCTGGAGGAGTAATAACTGAAATAACAAAAATATCTGTCTTTTAATAACTTAATTATGAACTTTTTATTAATAAAAAATTACACAAATAAAAATTTATATTCCTAAAAACAGAACCATCAAAATAACACCATTTATCAGACCCAGAAACAATGAAAACAGAATAAATCTCTGGATTTTCAACTTTCTGAAGCTCCTTGAACTACTTATGCTTTTATTATGTGCCATACAGTTGAAAAAACAAACTAAACCCAGGCTTTAAATCATCAAAATAACTTTTTTCTATATGTCCCATTTTAAAAATATTTCTAAATTTTAAATTATAAACACATATATGTCTATTCATTGATTCAATTGTCAACCACAATTTTATTTGAATTGAAAAACTTCACTTATTGTGTCAGATATTGCTGTTTGACAAAAGTGTGATTAATTGCAATTAATTAATTACAAAGCCTGTAATTAATTCGATTAAATTTTTTAATCATGTCCCACCACTAGTTAATATATAAAATACAAAATGTAAAATAAGTGACTGCATAAGTATTGACCTTCTTCAATTCAGAATTTAGTAAATGCACTTTTAGCTGCAATTACCACATTGAGTCTTTATGGAAAGGTCTCAATCAGACTGGCACATCTGGATGTTGCAATTTCACCCATTCTTCTTTGAAAAACTGTGTAAGCTTTGGCAAACTACACAGGGATCATGAGTGAACTGCATTTTAAAGGTACAATCACAAATTCTCAATTGGATTGAGGTCTGCTCTCTGACTTGGCCACTGCAAAACATTAACCTTGTTGTCTTTAAACTATTCAATTCAATTCAATTTTATTTATATAGCGCCAATTACAGTCAAATTGTCTCGAGACGCTTTACAGAACCCATATGCCTGACCCCCAGAGCAAGCCAAAAGGCGACAGTGGCAAGGAAAACACCCTTTTAACAGGGAAAAAAAACCTCGAGCAGAACCCGGCTCTAATGTGGGGGGACCCATCTGCCTGCTGGCCGGGCGGGTTGAGAGGGACAGAAGAAGTAGAGAGGTAGAGATAGAGGGGTAGAGGTAGAGATAGAGGGATACAGATAGAGGGGTAGAGATAGAGAGGTGGGGGGGTGGGACACAAGGACCATAAAACACAGCCACACATCTGAAGCATCCAGCTCTGGGACCAGGGACACTCGGGGAAACTTTTGCTGTTTGTTTCTGGTAATTGTCTCGCTTAAAAAGAAATCTTTATCAAATTGCAGTTCTCTTGCAGACTACATCAGATTGACCTCCCGGATTTTCATATACTTTTCTGCTTTCATTTTACCCTCAACCCTTACAAGCCTTCCAGGGCCTGCTGCTGAAAGCATCCCCACATCATGATGCTGCCACCTCCATGCTTCACGGTGGGGTCAGTGTGTTTGTGATGTGCAGTGTTGGCTGTGTTCCAAACATCTTGTCTGATGTCCAAAAGCACAATTTTGGCATCAACAGACTAAAGGATCTTCTTTCATTTGACTTCAGAGTCTATTACTTGCCTTCTGGTGAACTCTAGTCCAGATTTATTAAGAGCTTTTTTGTAGGGAGTTGTTTTGGCACTCTTCCATACAGCTTTGACTAGTGAAGAACAGGCAACAGTTGCAGTATGTACAGTTTCTCCCATCTCAGCTGAGGTTTGTCACTCCTTCAGAGGAGTCACAAGTGTCTTTGTGGCCTCTCTCACTAATCTGTTTCTTGCAAGATCATGGAGCCTTTGCCTGTAGGCAGATGTGCCATATTCCTTCCATTTCTCAATGATGGATTTAACTGAAGTCCAAGGAATATTCAGCTACTCCAAATTTTTTTTTGTATCCAACCTTTTCACTGAGTTGCTCGAAGTGTTCTTTTGTTTTTGTGGTGTAGTTATATCCAAGAGTACTGATTCACTGGTGATTGGACTTCTAGGTGCAGGTATCCTTATAATACAGTCACTTAGAAAACATTTACTGCACTCAGATGATCTCCATTTCACTAATGGAGTGACTTCTATCACCAACTGGCTGCACCTGTATTAAATTAGAGTTATTTTAAAGGGCTGAATATTTATGCAATCACTTACTTTACATTTAGAATATTTCATTAACTGACATTAATAACAGTAATCTGTTTTCACATTGACAAGAAATAGTCATTTTCTGAAACTGAATTGACTATGGGGTGGTGGTGGTGGCCCAGTAAGTTCTAAAACATCAATGTTTTAGAACTTACTGAAATATTTAAATGCATGCTCAATGTGATTAAGAGATGGCAACTTGCTTTCAGAAGCCACTTTGTCTCAGGTAAATAAAGCAATTCTTTTCACTGCAGTCTTACTCTGTCTGTCATAATGGGAAAGACACAAGTCTTTGTGAGAGGTCATAAAGAGGTCTAACAAAACTACCTACAACTACATCATGTTTTAAGATGAGCTGAAAAGCTTCTATATCTGATCCACAGTGAGCTGCTGCTGCACACCCAGAACAAACAATCAAGCAAATCATGTTCCTTTAATCAAACAGAATTGATCAAGTAATTGTTTATCTGAACGATAGTAGCTTTATTATTGGTATCCTGCGTTACACAGCTAATTAACCTCCTCCTACGATGGCGTTTGTATTTTTTTTTTTTGTTCCTTATTAGAGTACTTCAGATGTGACCCTTTTGGATTAGAGGAGTCATGGTGTTTTTTTTGGTGTTGTTTTTTAGCATGGAGCCTCTTACAATAAATGCTGTATTCTCTCTCTCTCTTCTCTCTCTCTCTGTGTATGTGTGTGCTTTTACACTCACTTTTACAATTGGCGAACAAATGTTAGCATTTGGAGATTTCAAGTTAAAGTAGAGCACACGAATCTCACACTTAGATGTAATTTTCAGCATGGATACAGGAGATACGGTACATCCTAAAATAGGAATTATCAGCTCATACTGCCACTATACTTAAAGTGAAAACACAATTCAATCCATATATATTCAATTATATTTTGAATTGTCACCTGAGGCCTTCGCTATAAGGCGAGTTCAACATACCCAGAGTATCATTTCGTTATCTGGCTTCTCGAATCCTAACAACTGCAGTCACATGATGCTGGTTATCAACTTGTTAACTCTATTCAGAGTTTTCTAACCTGGCTATGAGCGTGTATGCTTGAAAAGAGTGCCGTTGGCAGCAGATGACCCAACGCAGACAGTTCTAGAGCTGCACATTATAAGAAGAAGAAATTATATTCCTAAACGAGTATAGGGAATTTAAACTTTATTTACAGGTTAACGGGAACACAGCTGCTGCAGAGAAAGTCACGAAATGAAAGCTGACAAAACTGCCAACTGATGTAATTACAAGGCTTATCAATATCACGACCTCATTATTAAGGCGCCAATAAATCGGACTGTAACTACAATTATGTTTAAGTTGTTAGATGTAGGTTTCCTAATCAAGATTGAAGTTTCAGGTTAATTACCATTGTGCATCATTAAATTGTGTAACAAAGATGTGGTCCTTTTATGCTGCTCATGAAAACGACAATCTATTTAATGGATAGTCAAGTAGCAAAAATAATACAAATAATCTTGATGAATTCAGTAACCTCATGTTCAATCTCATTTTTATGGCATGTATGATGGTTTAGACATTATTGTTTCACTTAATGTCCTGGGCATGTTTAGCGGTTTTGGCAGCAACTAAAGAACAAATATAAAAAGAACTTTCAACCAGTAATAAGACCTGTTTTAGAATTATATTACTCTACAAAAGGCACATAAAACAATCAATTTACCTTGAAATTGCTTGGACAAAAAACTCAGAATTTTTCCTATGTGCTATCTGTACATGGAGCACTATGGGATGTTCCACAAATGGTGGTCTATTTTCTATTTTCCAAGAGAACTGATCAGTCAGTGACAGTGCTTCAATAAATGTGGACCTGTTATCTGGAACAAAATCTATTCTAGGGCCAGTTAGGTGCAGTGAGCTACTGTTGTAGTGAAAATCCAGAAAAGGCACAAATTGATGCATAAGAATTCACCAGAATAGACAAAATTAAGTATGTGATGCCAAAAAAATATTCCCAGAGGCCCACCCCCAAACCCCTATTTAATGTGTCCTCCTCAGTATTTAAAGGAAACCTACATTCATGGATGTAGGTACACCAAGTGTTTGACTTGCAAATCTATTCATATATACACTGCCTGTCCAAACAAAAGTCACACACTAATGTTTCATTGGACCACCGTTAGCTCTGAGAACGACACACATTCACCGTGGCATCGTTTTGATAAGCTTCTGCAAAGTCACAGCATTTATTTCTGTCCAGAGTTGCATTAATTTTCTGCCAAAATCTTATGTTGATGGTAGGAGAGTTGGACCTCTGTGCAAAGTCTTCTCCAGTACATCCCAAATATTCTCAGCTTGGCTGAGGTCTGGACTCTGTGGAGGTCAATCCATGTGTGAAAATGATGTCTCATGCTCCCTGAACCACTCATTCACAATGTGAGCCCCATGTATCCTGGCATCATCATCTTGGAACATGTTTGTGCCATCAGTGAAGAAAAACTCCATTGATGGAAAGATCTGGTCATTCAATATATTCAGGTAGTCAGCTGACCTTATTCTTTGGGAACATAACGTTTCTGAACCTGACCAACCCCAGATCATAACCCTAACCCCCACAGGCTTGTAGGCACTAGACATGATGAGTGCATCACTTCATCCGTCTCTCTTCTTACCCTAATGCACACATCACTTTGGAACAGGGTAAATCTGGACTCATCAGACCACATGACCTTCTTTTATTGCTCCAGAGTCCAATCTTTATGCTCCATAGTAAACTGAAGTCATTTTTTCTGATTAGCTTCACTGATCAGTGGTTTTCTTAGGGGTACACAGCTGTTTAGTCCTAATCCTTGGAGTTTCCTTCGCATTGTGCATGTGGAAATGCTCTTATTTTCACTATTAAACATAGCCGTGAGTTCTACTTTTGGTTTCCTATGATCATTTAAGAGTTTGTTCTGACCACATTTGTTCTACGAAGATGATGGTTCACCACTATCCTTCAGGTTTTAATAATGTGTTGGACAGTTCTTAACCTGATTTTAGTAGTTTCACCAATCTCCTTAGTTGTTTTCTTTGCTTGATGCAGGCCAATAATTTGACCCTTCTGAAACAGATTAACATCTTTTCCAGAACCACAGGATTTGTCCTCCAACATGATTGTTTAAGAAATGAGAAGCTCCTCACTGCATCAGCTAAGGTTAAATAAGTTGTTGCCGCTGAAACATATTCATCACTGCAGTAATTATCCAATGGAAGGCTCTTATCTACTTACTTAAATCCAAGTGGCGACCTTTTTTTTTGGACAGGCAATGTATTTTTAAAATAATTTAATGAATTGTACCTGCAGCTCTTAAGATATTGTGGTGCAACACTCTGTCCTATAAAAACTGTGGATATATTACAAGGTAGATCAGTTCAGTGGGTGTTTAGGCCAAGTTCAGACTGATAATACACTACATGTGAAAAGGCAGCCTATGACTCATTTCAGAGAGTCTCCACAGCAGGAGTCACACAGGCTACTCTGGCAAAAAACAAGAACCTGTCTCTGGCAAAACACTGAGCTGACCAATCAAATATTGTGCAGTCCTGCTATGTTCCTTTGAAATGCATTCATTCTATTGTTTACCTCACAATCTGTGTGGCAGGGGATGAAATGATTCTTACAGCTTCCAGTTTTGCAAAATCTTCACTCAAACAAAGTATTTTGGTGTCAGCTGAGTCGACAAACTTATGAATGTTTTACTCAAATTTGTCTTCCTGGATTGTATCTTCCATCTTCTCATCAGCGTGTTTCGAAAAACCTGCTTAATCTAGATTCTGTCGCCACTTAGCAGCTTTATAAGCCCTGATCCAGGTCTGCCATGCTGCACATTACAGTCATAAAATGAGAAGTAAACACCGACTCACCAGAGAGCAAATATGTCAAAATTAAAATCATATACTGCTTTTTTTTATACCAGTCCTGTTTGGGAAGGAACCTTGCAATGAGGGATCAGGATTTTACATCCAGTGTCTTTTGTGTAGATCAGAAGCAACAAAAAAGCATAAAAAAACATGAATAAAGACCTGATGTGGAGTAGTTTGGAGTATCTATTTGCAGGAATTGAATAGAATGTTTAGAACTGTGTTTTTCATTAGCTGACAATAACAATCCTTCTGTTTTTGTTACCTTAGAGTAAAACTTTTATATCCACACATTGGATCCTCTTCCACTGCAATGCTGCACAGCCATGTTTCTACAGTAGCCCAGAACAGACAAACCAGTCACTGGCTGTAGAAAGGGCCTTTTGTGTTTTTCGTTTTTTTTTTGTTTTTTGTTTTTTTTTTTTGTGACCATTGAAGCTTTACCTACACATTTGTAAGGGAAGGAGGAGATAGGATGGATTCAGTTGGATGTAATCTGCAGCCTAACACCACTTCTAATACAAAATGTGTAATACTTGGTTCAAATCACAAAACATATTTCTGAAAAAAACTAAAGCAAATAAAATGGTTCTGTAAAATTGTGAGATACATGTTGTTTTTCAGAGGTTAATCTCATGGTGGGACTCCTCATCCTAGTAAGCTACAAAATAGAAAGCAAGATTTGCAGTTTGCATTTGCTCAGATGTATTTTAACTCAAATTGATGTTTCCAAAACCCAATGTAGCTTTGGTGCCTACACTTACCTACCTACAGTCTTCTAAGTTAACACCATTTTAATGGTTTGGGTCAAAATAATAATGGTGCATCAGTAAAATAAAGTGTGTAATTTAAACTCAAATTTCGGAATCATCAGTTTTAGGTGATTATTGTAATGCAGAGGCAGGTACTGTAGGAAAAGGAATGAAATACACACCAGTAAAGAGCCCTTTGTCTCAGCATCAACATTTTGCAAATTGGCAGATATGTTAAGTTTCTTCATTATGCTCACTGAAAATAAAAACTTGCCTTTGCAAATTTTTGGTATAAATACAATTTCTAAAAGACAGAGCAGCAGATAAAGATGTGCAGGGGACTGCTATGGTTTATTCAGTGACATTGCCATAATAAATCTTCTCCAACGGCAGCACTGAACGTACTGAGGAGGGAGAAAGACATTCTGCACCTTTGATCAGCTTGGATCTCAGTTTGTGTTGACTATAATTAAGCAGTAAATTGTATCTTTTTTGTAGCAGAATGAATGAGTGCTGCATCCTCGCTTTGGGTTGGCTGGTGTTCTGCTCACGTGACATAATGACCGTGATTTGCCTTAACCAATCACAACAGGAGGACGCCCTATAAAGCTGGGTAATGGTTACTTATCCATAGATATATATAGAAGACTAGATACGCTAGCACGCTGTAGCAGCCAGCTAAGCGACGTGCCTACATGGCGGACATCTTAGAAGTGGCAACGTTCCCATTAAAAGCAATCTATGTACATTGAAAATAAATCATAATTAGCTAATTTCTCAACCGATTTTCATGTGGTTTACTTTATTGTCAACGTCAAAACATGTGCTATTAATACAGGACATTTGATTTTTTATAAAAATGGAAAAAGGCTTTCTACTAGTGTAGCCTGCAATTTTAGTTATCTTATTCTTTAGGTCCAGAGGCCAGGGAATCTTTTACATTCAGCCATTATATATAGAAATGTAAAATTTACATTGTAAATACTTAGATATATAGCTATATGAACAAAAAAGAGAAAGATAAAATAATACATATATAGAAAATATGTTTTTAGATCAAAAGATTTAATTGTAAAGGTAATCAAATAATTTATATTTATTTATTTATCTATCTATCTCTCTACAGCTACAGGCTGTTATATACATATAACATGGAGATAGAATAAAACAGAATAGAGTTTATTGCTATTTACAAGAAACAGGTACATTGAACTGAATCATTAAGCATGACAAAAATAATTTAAAATACTTAAACATACACACAATTGACATATAATGAGCATATAAATGCTAATAGCATGAAAGCAGGGATACAAGCAGATATTTATTATTTATTTAGATACAAACACAAGTAGGGTGAATAATAAGTGTGCATTGGGTCACAGTGGGTCATCTATAAAGAAACTGTAAAAGTGTAAATTTTCATGAAAATAATGAAACTCAAACTGAGTTGCTGCACCCTTGTCAATGATGCACCTCCTCTTCCAAGATGAGCCGGGAAGTTAAACACTGATGGAATGACACCAGGTCTAAGCTGGCAAATCTGCCCAGCCCTGTCAAACTCATCAGGTTTAAAATGATCACTGCAGAGCACCCACTCATCATTTGCAGCAAAGCCCTCTTTCCTTAGAGCTACTTCCCATTTCCTCCTCAACCCATAGTCTCTGGGAAACCTACATGGAGTAAGAAAAGTAGACAGAGAAGTAAATAAGTCTGCACACAACATATTTAAAAAGAAATCATGCTAATAAATTAAGTACAAAGAACCAAATTATCCAATATACTGGAGACCAAAGCTATTTAATTTGATAAGTATAACCTTGTTTAGTAACATTTCAATTATTTGAGAGCAGTCCTAAAGAACTGCCTGTAATCCCAATCATAAAATGGGTTTGGAGGAAGAACATAGATGGTAATCTGGATATATATGAGTTAGGCTTTATAACTACTATTGGTAGTATTGGTGGTAGTAATAGCAATGCGACTACTACTAGTAGTAGTGGTAGTATACTAACTACTGCTGCTGATACTGGCACTGCTACTACAACTTGTAATACTATTACAATTGCTGATACTACTTCTACGACTCTAACAGCTATTTATACTACTACTGCTGCTTGTACTTTTAGTATTACTACTACTGCTTGTACAACTATACTGCAGCCACTATTAGTTGACTGGTACTTCGTTGTCAAGCTGCTAGCTCACGTTAGCGTTTTGCTAGTGGCTAACTAGTTAGCTCTCAAAGAGTGGAAGCTCTCAACAAGATTTAATAATGAAAAAAGAGCCAAAAGTTATTCTTACCTATGAAAAGTCATTCTGAGTTTCCTTGTCTCAATCGTACGACGTAGTGTGTAATTGTATGCAGCACAGTGAAACGGCATACTTGTTTCTGTTTTCACGCCGTCTACATCAACAGAATGCACTGAAATTTTGCCCCCACTAGCTTCGCCTCGCCGTAGGCATGCAGCTCAAAGGGGCGTGTCGTATCTACTTATTCATACCTATGTACTCACAGTTCTCTTGCTTTGACGTCAGGGGCACGCCCCGCTCCCTGTTCGCCTCACTTCCTGTTTACCATTGCCGACAGGTATGGTAGCAGTGCTGCATTGTTTGCCCTTTGTTTAAGGCTGTTTTCCTTCACTGTGGTTATAGTAGCCATTTCTTTTTGTAGTCACCATTGTGCGTCCATAGCCTGAGAGGTGAGCTGCTTGCAAGCTGTTGTGTGTCCAGTCCGAGCCGTAATTTGTTTATGTTGCATGCGTATAACAGCTTGTCATTTTAGGCAGTTACCTTGGCTGCTGGTTGCTCCCCTTTCCTCGTGGTGGACAGATTTTACCAATTGGCGTGGCTGCCGTTTATCTGAAGCCGTGCCAGCTACACAGGGTCACGGACACAGGAGACGCTGCTGCTTTGCCACGGCCGGTCTGCTTTGCTGACGCCAGTCTGTTTTACCATCTCCACCGGTTTGCTTTGTCTTCTTTGAGTCTGTTATCTGCTTCTGTGTTGGTGCCGTGGGTGTTGGGCTGCCACAGCTCGCCTCTGTGGCTGCTGACAACCGTCCTACCTGCCGTTTATTTTAACAATTTGTGTGCATGTGTGAAAGGAGCGTTTGATTTCTCTTTCCATTCTCTTTGTGGTTTTTTTTTGATTACTTAATGCGGTTTCACTGTCACATGATCATTTGTTTTTGTTAGGTCCTACTTTCTCTATGTAATTTATTTTTTTGTCATGTGACTGCACTTGATTAAGTATTTTGTATGATCAGTGGATTCTGCTTAAGTTATAAGTTAGTGTTTATTTGTCAATTCTTAAATTGAATGTTTCAGTTTTGATAAGTTGTTTTCTTTCCTTTTGATTGTGTTAAGTAGTTTTGTGCAGTGCTTGTAATCATTTTATTTCCATTGGTAATTGATTTATGGATAATCCTGTTAATGAATGTTCCCTTGTGATTTGCAGAAGCTGTGGGCCTACGGTGGTGGGGACTGGTGTCTTCGGGTGGTGGAAACCCCTTCCTGTGTGGAGTGCTGCTCATCCCCTGGTTGTTGTTTTTTTTAATTTCTTCACTCAGGTGTGTGTTTGTGTGTGTGTGTGCGCGCGTGTGTGTGTGTGTGTGTGTGTGTGTGTGTGTGTGTGTTCACGTGTGAGTGGGGTGATTCTCCTGGGCTCCTTCGTGATGCCCGTTGGCCCAAACCTCCACCAGAGAGCCCCCAGCTCTGATAAGTTCACAAAAACCTTCATTTAACGATCTGGTGTGCATGGCTGTTTTTTAAAATTGTTTTTAAAGTGAGTATTTTTGATACTGTAAAATAAAATTTGTATTTTTTTGCCCTTACTGGAATCACGTCTCCTGCCTCATCAGTAGAACGAACCTGAGTTGCCTTCTCGTTATTAGTAGTTACAATTCCCTGGGTGAAAGTCCCAGGGTGGCGTTGTTTGGCCGGCATCTACATTAAGTAGTTGTAGCACCCTAGTTTATCTCACCCACCTGCACTCGCCACAATCTGGCGTTGTCGGCAAGATCTACTTGTTGGAGGCAGAGACATGTGTTCCAGTTTGTTTGTTTTTTTTTGTTCATTCTTGTAGGTATTTACTTTTTTGTTTCTTTTTCTCATATCTTTATTTTGTGTATAGGAGCGTTTTTCTGGATTTTGTTTTGAGGCAAAGCAGCAGCAGGTTTCCTGTGGATTCTCAGTGCAACTAGGTGAAGGTTTGACCTTTGTTTGTTTTTCTGTCTTTCCACCCACTGACCCTTCCTAGTTTTGGAAGTGTCTTTTCGCTGGTTAAGGTGTAACGATGGAGGGAGAGTTACAAGAGTTGAGGGCTCTAGTTGCACAATTAAGAGCAGATAATGAGAGGCTGCCGGTTAGTGCTCCTTTAACAGAGAGGCTTGTGTTCGTGCCATGCGATAGAAAATGCCCCATGTTTAGGCAAAAGATGGGTATAGGGTTAGCTGAGTGGATTGAAGAGGTACAGGCATGAGGGTGCGTCATTTGTCCGTATCTGATCAGGCATTCTTTATGTTTGACCACCTTGAGGGAGAGGCACGTGAGGAAATCAAATTCCGTCCTAGTGCAGAACAGGGAGACCCAGCCAAAATAACTTCTGTGCTGCAAGAGCTTTATGGTTGTTCTGACTGCTACAGGAGACTTTCTTTTCGAGACGACAGCAAGAGGGAGAGACCCTGCTTGAGTTCTCTCACTAATGAGTCTTATGGCATCAGTTAAACAACATTTACCTAGTGACACGCCCAATGCAGAGGGCTTGCTGCGTGACCAATTTGTTGAGCATGCCATTGATAGTTCCCTTCACCGGGAGTTAAAGCAATTTGTGCGTAGGCAGCCTTCTGCTACTTTGCTTGAGGTTTGGGTTGAGGCGATTAGGTGGGAGCGTGAGGGTTTGCCAGGAGGAGTTAGAGGTCAAAGTCATTCCGTCCCCTCAGTTCTTGGCCTCCAGTATGGAGTCAAAAGTGGTCCTCAGGTGGTAGCTAGCCCATCTCAGGTGTCTGAGCTAAGTGAGATGAGAGAGATGCTTAAACTCCAGCACGAGCAGCTCAACCAACTCACTCAAAGCATTTCTCTCTTGCAGAGCCCTCATCAGCGTAGTCACCCCCCTCATCGTGGCACAGTCATTTGTAGAAGATGTCAGCAGCCTGGTCATTTTGCTAAATAGTGTGATGGTGTTTGTACTGCCCCTCACACTGACTTTCTTTTCCTGCACAACATTCGGCCGGAAATAACAGGCTAATCAGCCTTCAGAAAACTAGCACCCACCGAATTGCAGAGCCACAGTTTGGGGGTGCAGCCATCGGCTCGACAGTTGTTTTCAGTGATTCTGATGAAGTTGGTGAACTTGTGTCATCTTGTCCCCATCTAGGTGTGAACATGGGTGGAGTTAGCGTTCCTTGGTTGATACTGGTTCCATGGTGTCCACCATAACGGAGAGCTTTTTCCACCAACACTTTGAGCCTTGGGGCCAAGAAAAGCTTCAGTCTTGCCACTGGCTTCAGCTCAGGACAGCCAACAGGTTGGCCATCCCTTACATTGGCTACTTGGAGCTGGAAATTGAGCTCTGTGGCAAGTTAATGCTGCAATGTGGGGTTTTGGTGGTCAAGGACCCTCTTGATGGTGTGTCAGCTCAGGTCCCTGGTGTGCTAGGTATGAATGTCATACATAGATGTTACCGTGAACTCTTTGGGAAGCACGGCCTGTCCTTGTTTGACTTGCCATCAGTCTTTGAGGCTCCTGGAACAGTTGTGGAGGCTCTGCAAAAGTGCCACCAGTCCAGCATGCAGGCCCCTCAACATGTCTCTGGCAAGGTTAAGGTGCGTGGCAGGAAGGCTTGACGGATCCCTGGTGGCGGTGATGCAGATCATTGCGGCCACCTGCTCAGAGCAATACTCAGGCAATACTGTACTGTTTGAGCCCTTGGACTCTGGCCTTCCTGCTGGACTACTTGCCTCTCTTCTCTTGGTTCGAGTGACAAGGGGCACTGCCTACATTCCCATTGTGAATGTAGGATCCACTGATGTGTTGCTCTATCCTTGTACAGTTGTGGGCAGCCTGGACGAGGTAAATGTTGTGAGCCTTCCTGCTGGGATCACTGAAGTGCCATCTGGTCTGGCCACAGTGGCGTTCCAATTCGTTTCCACTTCTGTACCGGAGCAGAAAGCAGCCATAGAGCTGTCTTCCTTGCCTGCTGGAGAGCAGGGTCAGGTACGGTCCCTTCTCACGAAGTATATTTCTGTCTTTGCAGCTCATGAGGAGGACCTTGGCTCTACAAACTTGATCGCCCACGACATTCATCTCTTGGATGATACTCATGTTCGGCAGCGCTACCGGTGCATTCCACCATCAGATTATGAGCTTGCGAAAGAGCATATCCCTCAGTTGCTTGAAGCACAAGTGATCAGAGAGAGCAATAGTCCTTATGCGTCTCCTATTGTGCTTGTTAAAAAGAAAGATGGTAGTCTCCGCATGTGCGTTGACTACTGGCAGTTAAACAGTAAGACTAGGAAAGGCGCGTTTCCTCTTCCTCGCATTGAGGAGTCCCTTGACACCTTAACAGGTGCTCGCTGGTTCTCCACCATGGACCTTGCCAGCGGTTACAACCAGGTTCCAGTCGCAGAGGTAGACAGACCTAAGACAGCCTTCTGCACCCCATTTGGCCTCTTTGAATGGAATCATGTCTTTTGGCTTCTGCAATGCACCGAGCAGCTTCCAGAGGTTGATGCAACAGATTTTTGGTGATCAGCAATGCCAGTCATTGCTATTGTACCTTGATGATATCATGGTTTTCTCTTTCACCATTGCTCAACACCTGGAAAGATTGGAGGTGGTGCCCAGGCGGCTGCAAGCAAAGGGACTCAAAGCTAAGCTCACAAAGTGTGCCTTTTTCCAGCGGGAGGTGTGTTATTTGGACCATGTGATCTCTGACTAAGGTGTCGCTACAGACCCCACTAAGGTGGAGGTGGTGGCAAACTGGCAGCCTCCAACTACCATCTCTGAGCTGCAGTTGTTTCTCGGCTTTGCAAGTTACTACCGCAGGTTTGTGGAAGGTTTTGCTAAGTTGGCTGCCCCTCTACACAGACTGGTGGCAGCACTGGGGGGCACCAAGTCTGGGAAGAGATCAAAGCATAAAGTTGCTGAGAAGTGGTCCAATGAATGTCACCAGAGCTTAGAAGCACTTAAGGCCAAACTTACCACGCACCTGTGCTAGCTTATGCCGACTTCTCCCTCCCTTTCATCCTTGAGGTCGACGCAAGTCATAGTGGCCTGGGAGCGGTGCTGTCACAGGAGCAGGGTGGCAAGATAAAGCCTATTGCTTATACAAGCAGAGGTCTGCGGCCCACTGAGTGCAATATGGACAACTAGAGCTCCATGAAGTTGAAGTTTTTGGCACTCAAGTGGGCCATGACTGAAAAATTCAGGGAGCATCTGCTTGGTCGTAAGTGTGTTGTCTACACGGACAACAATCCACTTAGCCACTTGTCATCTGCCAAGCTTGGTGCCATGGAACAACGCTGGGCAGCTCAGCTTGCACTCTTTAATAAGACACTCTCTTTAATAAGAACGCCGACGCGGTGTCCCGTCAGCATCCTTCTGGTGCACAGGACATGAAAGCTATGCTCCCTGGCACGTCACTTCCTGAACCCTTGTAGCAAGCCCTGCAGTTGGAAGAGTCCAAAGCGACCCAAGCTGCTATCGCAGCTTTGCCTCATTATGCCCCTTCTAACCTCCGTCAACTTCTGCAGGCTGATCCTGTTATCCAGGAAGTTTTGGTGTTCTGGACACAGAAGCAGTGCACACAGAGTGCCGACAGCTTTCTCTGCCTGCCTTGGCTCTCCTCCGTCAATGGGACCACCTGGTAGAGAGGAGTGGGACCTTGTATCGGCAGGTCTATCGTCCTGATGGTGCTGCGGCAATTTTTCAGCTGCTGTTTCCAGTTGCCTTGAAAGAGGAGGTGCTAAATGAAGTTCACCAAAGATATGGCCACCAAGGTGTTGAGAGGACCTTGGAGCTGCTATGGTTATTGGCCAGGCATGTCCTCTGATGTGGCACAGTGGTGCCAGTCTTGTGAGAGGTGCCAGGTTGCCAAAAACACACAGTCAGCTGCTCGCAGCTCCATGGGGCACTTGCTGGCCTCTTGGCCAAATGAAATCCTAGCCATGGATTTCACTGTGCTATAATCCACCCATACTGGGATTAAGAATGTCCTTGTCATGACTGATGTTTTCAGTAAATATGCACTGATCATTCCCACCCGTGACCAACGAGCCCCCATTGTGGCTCAGGTCTTGGTCACGGAATGGTTTTGCAAGTTTGGTGTCCCGGCCCGCATACATTCTGACCAGGGCCGCGATTTTGAAAGCTGTCTGATTCAGCAGCTTTGTAGTCTTTATAGCACTGAAAAATCCCGCACCACCCCGTACCATCCAGCTGGCAATGGGCAGTTTGGAACGATTCAATCGAACACTCCACAACTTGCTGCGCACTCTGCCTGTCTCTCAGAAGTGGGACTGGCACTCCTGTCTGCCCCAGCTCCTGTTCTCCTACAATACCACCCCCCATCAATCGACTGGTGAATCTCCATTCTTTTTAATGTTTGGTCAGGAGCCCCGTCTCCCGGTTGATTTTCTGTTGGGTCGTGTTCAGGATCCTGTTGGTGGTGATGTTACAGAGTGGATTCAGGAGCACCAGACCCACTTACAGATTGTCTTTGAGGGTGCCCAAGAGAGGCTGAGGGTTGCAGCAGAGCGTCGAAAGAACAATCATGATCGGCATGTTCACGATGCTCCACTGCAGGAGGGCCAGTGGGTGTTGTTGCAGGACTTCAGTGTGAAGGGGTGTAACAAGATTCAGGATCTATGGGGCTCTGTAGTGTATATGGTCCTAAAAGCACCAAAAGATAGGGGCTCTGTGGACCATTGCCCCTACAAACAACCAGTCCAAAGTCAAACATGTTCATCGTATGATCTTGAAGGCAGTGGCTGGTGCTGGTGCTTCTGATTGTGCTGCTGCCCCTCTTTCACCTTGTTCTGACCAAGAACAGGGGAGGATGAACTCCTACACGATGGGGACTTGCTGGCTGTGAGGCATGACATCCCTCATGTAGCTCCTGGTCGGACAGCTGCAGTGACCCAAACCACGCCTCAGTTGCTGCTCCCACAGGCTGATCCAGTTCTCCCTGGGCAGGGTCCTTTAGTGACTCCCTCCTCTGTGATAGCAGACTTGCCTCCTGCCCCATCGGTAGGACCATCAGCCGCTCACTCTGATACCAGTGCAGGGCCAGTAAGACGGACCACACAATCAACTGCTGATCAGCACTCCAACGATTATCACCTTCCTAGGTCGGTGGGACCATCGGCAGACGGGGCTGCAAATCTTCTGGACCAGTGTCCAATGCAGTGGTTGCTGTTTTTAGACCTTGGGACTACTTTGGGGACTTTAGGGCTCAACTGGTTCATCATCGGGGCGACAATGCAGAAAGCGGAGGTGGATTGTAGCAGAATGAATGAGTGCTGCATCCTCGCTTTGGGTTGGCTGGTGTTTTGCTCACGTGACATAATGACCATGACTTGCCTTAACCAATCACGGCAGGAGGACGCCCTATAAAGCTGGGTAATGGTTACTCACTGTTCTCTTGCTTTGACATCAGGGGCACGCTTCGCTCCCCATTCACCTCACTTCTTGTTTGCCGTTGCCGACAGGTATGGAAGCAGTGCTGCATTGTTTGCTCTTTTTTAAAGGCTGTTTTCCTTCATTGTGGTTATAGTAGCCATTTATTTTTGTAGAGTCACCGTTGTGCATCCATAGCCTGAGAGGTGAGCTGCTCGCAGGCTGTTGTGAGTCCAGTCTGAGCCGTGAGCCACTCGCGGGGCCGTTACTGGTAGGTTCTCTTTGCTTGCCATCACGTAATGTGTTTATGTTGCATGTGTATAACAGCTTGTCATTTTAGGCAGTTACCTTGGCTGCTGGTTGCTCCCCTTTCCTCGTGGTGGACAGATTTTACCAATTGGCGTGGCCGCCGTTTATCTGGAGCCGTGTCGGCTACACAGGGTCACGGAAGCAGGAGACGCTGCTGCTTTGCTGACGCCGGTCTGTTTTGCTGCCTCCACCGGTTTGCTTTGTCTTCTTTGAGTCTGTTATCTGCTTCTGTGTTGGTGCCGTGGGTGTTGGGCTGCCACAGCTCGCCTCTGTGGCCGCTGACAACCGTCCTACCTGCCATTTATTTTAATGTTTTGTGTGCATGTGTGAAAGCAGCGTTTGATTTCTCTTTCTGTTCTCTTTGTGTTTTTTTTTTTATTATTTAATGCAGTTTCGTTGTCACGTGACTATTTGTTTTTGTTAGGTCCTACTTTCTTTGTGTAATTTGTTATTTGTTTGTCACATGACTGCACCTGATTAAGTATTTTGTATAATCAGTGGATTCTGCTTAAGTTATAAGTTAGTGTTTATTTGTCAATTCTTAAATTGAATGTTTCAGTTTTGATGTTGTTTTCTTTCCTTTTGATTGTGTTAAGTAGTTTTGTGCAGTGCTTGTAATCATTTTATTTCCATTGGTAATTGATTTATGGATAACCCTGTTAATAAATGTTCCCTTGTGATTTGCAGAAGCTGTGGGCCTACGGTGGTGGGGACTGGTGTCTTCGGGTGGTGGAAACCCCTTCCTGTGTGGCGTACTGCTCATCCGATGGTTGTTTTTTTTAATTTCTTCACTCAACTGTGTGTGTGTGTGTTTGCGTGTGTGCATGTTCACGTGTGAGTGGGGTGATTTCTCCTGGGCTCCTTCGTGATGCCCGTTGGCCCAAACCTCCACCAGAGAGCCCCCAGCTCTGATTAGTTCACAAAAACCTTCATTTAACAATCCAGTGTGCAGGGTTGTTTTTTTAAATTGTTTTTAACGTAGTATTTTTGATACTGTAAAATAAAATTTGTATTTTTTTGCCCTTACTGGAATCACATCTCCTGCCTCATCAGTAGAACGAACCTGAGTTGCCTTCTCGTTATTACTAGTTAAAATTCCCTGGGTGAAAGTCCCAGTGTGGCGTTGTTTGGCCGGCATCTACATTCAGTAGTTGTAGCACCCTAGTTTATCTCACCCACCTCCGCTCGCCACATTTTGTTACTTTATACCTACCTAATGTTGATTTTCTCACATCATCAGAAAGCATGAAATTGACCGTGTCTGTCGTACACTGTAACAAATGTTCCATATTACAGTAAAATACTGGCTGCTTTAGTCATCAGTATTTTACTGTATTTTTAGTGTTACTATTGAATTACTGAAACTGATAATTACTGTATAACCGATTCCAGCACTCTGCAGAAAAATATGTTTACTGTTTAATACTGTGACTATACCTTCCAGTAATACTTATATCATGTTGCCACTGTAATCAACATTAACTGCAACTGTAGTTTTGTGTCTCATTTGTGTCCCGTTTCATCGCTCATTTTTGTCCTGTGTCCCATTTGTATTGTTTTGTGTCTCATTTGTCACATTTGTTTTGCATTGTGCCTCATTGTTCTTTTTAGTCTCATTTTTGTCATTTCTTTTGTAAATTTATGTCTTGTTTGTATTGTTTTGTAAGTGGTTTTTGCATTTCAAGTCTTGTTCATGTTGCTGTGTTATGTTTGTTCACACTGTGAATTTGCTGTTAACGGTCATTTGTTTTTGGCTTACAGACTTTAAAGCATTTAACTGTAACTTATTATAGTGTTTGGATCAACTTTTAGCTCTTAAGTTCAATCAGTAAAAGTGTCACATAGAGTTTCAGCACAGAAATGCAGTAAAGTAGGACAGATTGCAGGAAAGTGGCTGTTGGCAGCTTTTGTTTTGAAAACACCAATCAGATATTATCAGCGTTGTTTTAGTTGAACAAAGAATTATTTCTATTTATTCCATTTTCAAATCCGGTGATCCACACAAGGCTCCAGCTGCCACGTTATGAAATGAAATTTACCTAAAACAAGATTTAAAAAGCTTTTATAAACTTTGCAGCCAATGATGCTGATAATTGTCACTGGTATCGTTTGTAGGAGAAAATCTCATCATGTGTCTTTTGTATTTTTTTCTCATTATATTTGCTCATCAGTAATCCTTCAAGTGTTGGTGTGTGCACAGTACATTCCCTTGTTGACTGCAGATAAAATGTGCAATTGTAATTTTTTCAAACTGCAACATTCCTGCCAAACTAAGTTCAATGAAGCAGCATAGGTGTGATAAATCAGGGATTGTTCCTTTACCTGCTAACATTTGTGCTCTGGTTGATGCATCCACAGAACAGACTTGTGAACTGACTTTTGTTGTATATATCACCTCATCATCATCATCATCATCTCTCATCTTTCCTGCCTCTTTTAAAAATACGCCGTGTGATGGAAGAGAATGTAGATAATCATCTCAAACGAGTGAATAAAGCAGTGATGGATGGATTTACTTTGTTTAGACACGTCCAATAACCAAACAGAGCCATCAGCTTATGTTTCCTATCTCTGTCCTCAGAACCATAAAGCTCACCACATTGTCATGCAGTATGGAGCGTGTTTGTGACAATGAAGGCCAGGGCCAGAGTGAAGGGCAGCTGCCGATGCTGGAACCTGCGTGACAGTTGTAAATGACTGGCCCGATCGGCTCCTTGTAGTAATTATCTAAATGGGCTCATTCAAAACCTCTTCATTGTTGAATCAGTTAATTAATTAGCTGTTTCACTGACAGGATAATGGTGAGAGCATGCTAAATAGATTAGTCTGGAACTTGATTTATCGTTGCAAGGCACCCCCCACCCAACTCTGTTTATCACAACCTCTCATCCCCCCTTTCTCTCTCTCTCTCTCTCTCTGTGTTTTTCTGTTGTCTTCATAGCATCTATAAGAGCCACACACCTACCAGCTGAAAATCCCCCAAGTAGACACAAAGAGCTCAAGCAAGATTATGAACAATATGGAAATGATGAAACTAGTCTATCTGGCAACAAACGAGACGAATAACATTGAGTAGATGACAGTTGCAGATCACCAACAAGTATTAATCTTTCTAATGGGTCAAACTAATGTTTAACCCAATTAGTCTGAGGCTTCTTTCACTGCTTTTAAGCTCCTGTCTTTGTCTTTATGAGGACTAGGTTTACATGCTGCATCTTATGTTCTTTAGAACAGCCAGGATACACACAAGTTCCTTCATTTGATAAGATAATATTTGCAGATTTTTTTTGACATTAGCCTTCATATCCATCCATCCATCCATCCATCCATCCATCCATCCATTATCTATACATGGCTTAATCCTCATTACGGTCGTGGGGGGCTCGAGTCTATCCCAGCTGACACCCTGGACAGGCCACCTGTCTGTCACAGAACCACACTTAGAGACAAACAAGCACACTCAAATTCACACCTAAAAACAATTTAGAATAACCAATTAACCTGAGCATGGCTTTGGACTGGGCTGCACATTAGCTCGATGGTTAGCACTGGAAGCTAGAAGATACCCGGTTCATGTCCCGGCCTGGGCCTGGGATCTTTCTACAAGGAGTTTGCATGTTCTCCCTGTGCATGTGTGAGTTTTCTCCAGGTACTCTGGCTTCCTCCCACAGTCCAAATACATGCTGAGGTTAACTGATCATTCTAAATTGTCTGTAGGTGTGAATGTGAGAGTGATTGTTTGTCTCTGTATGTAGCCCTGCGACAGACTGGCAACCTGTCCAGGGTGTCCCCTGCCTTCACCCTAAGTCAGCTGGGATAGACTCCAGCCCCCTGTGACCCTAATGAGGATTGAGCAGTGTATAGATAATGAATGGATGTTTCTGGACTGTGGGAGGAAGTCGGAGTACCCGGAGAAATCCCACGCAAGGCCAGGAAAAACATGCAAACTTCATGCAGAAAGATCCCAGGAATGTGGAGACATGAACCAGCGATCTTATAGCTGTAAGACGACAGTGCTCACCACTGAGCCATTGTGCAGCCCAGCCTTCATATCAAAGGAAGGAAATGTTTAGTGTTATGAAATTTTTCTGTCTTTACATGTATCTCAGGGCCACCGTCACTGAATCCTGGATATACATGACAAGTTAAACAGAATGTTCCTCAATTACACCGATGGGCTACCGATCATATACGGAAAAATAATCGTATGGATTTTTTTTTTCTTAAATCTATGTATCTGTAGTAAAAGTTGAGTCAAAACCATCACCATCTGTGGCTGCTTCTCCCTCTGATAAATATTCCCCTGATGTAGCTTCCATTTAACATGTTCATATACACATAACTTTTAGTTAATATGTCTTACAGATTTTCTGTGGGTTTTACTGACTTTTCCATTGAGTGATACAGATGTGCATCAGAAGATGATCACGTCTGTCAGGGTTTAGCACTATACAAGACTATTTTGATTGATTTAAAAAAAATACAAAAAAGGCAGATCATTATTTCCCCTGTATCAGAATGATAGTGTGGTGACGCCAGACCATTCTACACAACACTGATACAGTGCTGGTGAGATAAGTCTCACTACACAAGACTTTGTTTTTTTTTGTTTTTTTTTTACAGCACTTAGAAAATATATTTGCATACTCAGGAAACAAAATGTTGAGTAAATTCCTTCAATATGGAAAAAGCAAAAATAAAACAGTGAGCATTTTTCAGATAAACTGGCAGCGCTGGATGAATGTGTCTGAGAGCTCATTGCAAAAATGAGTTACTGGATCACTTTTTACTTTCCCATCTGCCCACATGTCATGTGTGGGGTTCTTGTGTTAGAATACTTCCCTGATGTAAGTTTACTGTGTGGAAATTTTATTAAAGACACAGTAATTTAGGGCTTTAAACTAGACAGAAGTCGTATATTTATGTAACTGTTGAACAAATTCAAATCAAACTTTTGAAATGTTGGAAAAATTATAAAAGAAAATGTGAAGTCAAACAGTCATAGCATGCAAATATACTTAACTTGTCTGTGGTGATACTAAAAATGCATCTTTGTGAAATTTCAACATTTCTTGTAGCTTATTAATTGTGACCAAAGAAATGATTGCAGTTTAAACAGGGATCACATTTTTGATTGATTATAAGAGTATATGCAACACTGTAATTTTGCTTCTGATTTTTAGACTGTCTCTGTGTTTGATGTCTAATAATATGCCTAATGTCTTGTTTAGACTGTACAATGCACAAAGACTTACTGATGAGTTTTAATATAAGAAATAAGGAATTAACTTTTTTGCAATTATCCTATAGGCTATAATCTTTAAATATAACCCTCATGGATGAAATTATGTAATTTTGGTCCAATACTCACATTTCAATCAAAATGTAAGAACTGCAGTCACATTACTATTGTACAACCCATCCTTTTATACTGCTTTCCCTGCTACTTCAACATGCTCTCCATCTCCAACAGAAATAGACTGACTAAGATTACACACATAGGATCCCAAATTATTAATCTGCCCACCATGGACCTCTCCCACCTCAACAACAGAGCTGTGACACGCATGGCTCAGACAGTCAGCAGGGACCTGGACCATCCCCTCCACACTCACTTCTCCCTACTGCCCTCTGGCCGGAGGTACAGGACTCTTAGGTGGAAACTGGTGCGCTTCAGCAAAACCTTTGTCCCCTCCGCCATTGCTGCTCTTGATCACCCGTAGTATGTTTCCCACCCATCTCTCACCAGCATGTGTGTTGTCCTACTATCCTGTGTCTAACTGTTTATGATATGTGTATTTCTTATATACCTGACAGTGCCTCTGACAATGAATATCCCCAATAAAGGTCTATCTATCTACTGTGGCAGGTGGAAAACTGCAATATATGAGATGAATTGGTGCTTTAAAGCTATCTTAACCTATAAAACAACTGGTTTGGTTATAATCTTGGGCACAGAACCGGCAAATTAATGCAGACGAATTAGGATAATTGCTCCTGTGGACAGAAATTAGTCTTTGACCCAACGCCAGAAACAGAACCAGCTGTTTACCAACAGCCAAAAAATATCAGTATTCAGGAATTGTTTGAAATAGGGGAAGTTGTAATTTTTCTTTTATGTCAGCTGGTGTTGTACATATTTTGTATTGTCTGGAGATGAAGACAATGAAAGGTGGGTTGAATATTTGCTACAGAACTTTAAAAAAAATCAATTTCCTCTAGCTGTTTTTCAAAAGAAGTAAGAAAAATCCCCTGAATGGAGGATTAAAAAACATTAAACTTTAACCAGTTGTGATGTTTAAAAATACACACACACACACACACACACACACACACACACACACACACACACACACACACACACACACACAAACACACACACACACACACACACATATATATATATATATATATGTATATATATATATATATATATATATATATATATATATATATATATATATATATATATATATGCGCTAATATATAAAAATATTAGCGCAATAATTGCACCCTCCTCAGTTCCCTCATTTCTGGCACACTGGTAACTCTGATGAACACTCCAGCCCAGTAGGTGGAGGTAATGAACCTAAAGTCTGTTTGTAACCATGAAGAAGAAGCACAGGAAGTACTGAGTGAAGTCAGGCACTGGTGAACAGTGAAGGAAGATGAGATTGAGCTTGTTGGGCAGAAAGTTTTCTTTTAAAATCTTCCTGATGGCAGCTTGGATAAAAGCCTGGTTGTGTGCAAATTGTACAACAAAGACTTTTCTGATCACTGCGTCTCTTCAAGCCGATGTTATCACCTCAATGTAAAACATGTTGCTGTTAGCACCAGAGCTAATGTTAGCTATGAGTTATGCTAACGGCTAACGGTGTAGCCATCCCATAATAGACCACTTTTCTAGACAGTGCTTGAGTTTACAGTAAGTCTTAAAATGTTGAATAAAATCGCTATAATTGCACTTAGATTTGCATTAATCTGTGAATGTATCAGACATGAAAAATGCAGATAAATAGAAATGAAACATTTTTGTGGTTTAAGTTTTTACTCTGTCGAGGCTCTGCCTCCTTAGAGGAGGAATAACCTAAACAACAAAAATATCTCTTTTAATAACTTAATTATAAAATTTTTGTTCATAAAAAAATTACATAAATAAAAATTGATATTCCTATAAAAAGAACCATCAAAATTATACCATTTATCAGACCCAGAAAAGATGAAAACAGAATGAATCTCTGGATTTTCAACTTTCTGAAGCTCCTTGAACTACTTATGCTGATTTTATGTGCCATACAGTGAAAAAAACACCTAAATTCAGGCTTTGTCATCAAAATCACTTTTTTCTATATGTCCCATTTTCCTTTTTTTAAAATAAATTTTAAATTATAAACACGTATATGTCTATTCATTGATTCAACTGTCATTGAATTGAAAAACTTCACTTATTGTGTCAAATATTGCTTTTTGACAAAACTGCAATTAATTGTGATTAAATAATTACAAAGCCTGTAATTAATTAGATAAATTTTTTAATCGCGGCCCACCACTAATATATATGTGTGTGTGTGTGTGTGTGTGTGTGTGTGTGTGTGTGTGTATGTAAACTCATTTCATTGAAATTCATTGAAATTGTGTTGCTAGGAAACAGCTTGTGTCCAAGTTCATTATCTTCAGCTATTGATATTAGCAAATAGTGCAAATTAACATATGAAATCTTTATGTTTGAAACATTGAAATCATCTTTACAGCAGATCATCTTCTGCACATGTTCCTGAAGGCATCGTCCCCGCTTCAAAAATGTGACAAGAATAATTTGTCACCACATAATCAGAACACACTGTGTAGTACATAATACAGTTAAAATATTCTTTATGTATTTTTCAGTGTATTGTCTGCATAGCCAGCTCTCACATCACTCAAGTAGACTGAGCACAATGACCAGTCAGCCACTTAATAATAATAAAAATAATTTGCAACTTCAAGTGCTCAGCCCTCCCTGTTTGATTCTTTACACGGTTCACACCAGCAAATGATAGCTGATAGCGTGTGTTAGCCTTTGAATTCAATTTACCTGAACTAAAATTAATTTAATTGAATTGAACTCGATATGCTCGATAGTCTGATGCAGCATCAGAAATAATAAAAGAATAATCTCTGGAGTGTGACTGTGTTTCAGTGTGTATAAATCAAGCTACGTACAAGAACGGAATAATGCATGAGCCGAAGAGATGTAAAACATTCCAATGACAATCTCACCCTCTGGACCCATGTTTACAGGGAAAAAACAACTTTTCATAAAATAATCCAAAAGCAGAGAGTTGAAGGCACTTGTATTATAAAAGACACGTGGGGTCAACTCTTGGTCAACTCCTGTAAAAAGCCCCTCAATTAGTCCTGCTAATGTTTTCATGTGTCAGTGGTGATAAGCACGTAGTAATGAAAAACACCCACACATCAGATTAGCACAAAGTCACATGAAGCACATGAAAAAAAAATCTGATGACAAAATGTTCAGGGTGGAAAAAGACAGACGGGTGTTTGCAGGGGGGAGGGAGGATGGGATTATTGAGACACAGAAAGAGTGTGTTAAAAAAAGAAGGTGTTATTGAGAGCACTGGAATCACTTGATTAATCAAGAAAGGAGAGGCAGAGCTCTCTCCTGCCGATGTCCAATCAAAGCTGGAGCAGCTCTGGGCGCTGCACGGCGGTCCAAATCCTCTTGTTGCTCCACCAGGAGCATGAAAGCCAGGAGGGGAGTCTCCTTTTGTCCAGACAAAGGCAACCCTAACGTGCTTTCACTACGACAAGGAATGGGAGGGCTGTTTTGAGGGCGGGAGGGGGGCTGAAAAACAGCCAACAAGAGGTGCGAATAAGATGCCCATTCATCTCCTGAGCTTTACACTAATTCCCCGACCGTCTCCTTTTCTTTCCTCCGTCTGCTCCGCCACAAAACAACAAACAGCGAGAGGGAGTGAAAACACTAAGGATCTGGGGGACTTAGAGAAGACGTGTAATCCCTGCCACTTTCTGACCCTCCATCGGTGTGTAAGTCCCTGACCTCCCCATTGAGGAGCTGGGATGTGTGACTAAAGGACGGGTGACCCTCCCGCACACACATTTGCACTCACACACACACCCCATTGCCCCCCAAAGCTGCCCCTCACTCACACACCCCACACTCCAAGCCTTTTAAAGAGCTGAGATAAGGAATTCAGGCTTTGGAACACCTCTGCGGCGCTGAAAAGAGTGAGTCTGTG